>NW_021963174.1:0-158414 GCF_901765095.1 Microcaecilia unicolor | reverse complement strand
ACGCCAAACCCCTCCTGCCCATCTTCAAGTCTTGCTTAAAGCCCACCTCTTCAATGCTGCGTTCGGCACCTAACTCTTTCAGGAAATCCAGAATGCCCCAATTTGACTGCCCCTATCAGACTGACTGTTCACGTGTCCTTTAGATTGTAAGCTCTTGAGCAGGGACTGTCCTTCTATGTTAAATTGTACAGCGCTGCGTAACCCTAGTAGCGCTTTAGAAATGTTAAGTAGTAGTAGTATATAGTACAGTACAATATACTGTACGTTACAGTATAGCATATTATATAGTATTGTATAGTATGGTACAGTATACTTTAATAAAATACAGTATATCAAGTAGTATCATATAGTATAGTACAGTATAATATAAGATAGTACAATATAGTATGGTAGAATAGGTATAGTCCAGTGTATTCTATGATACAGAACAGTAGAGTAATATAGTATAGCATTGTACAGTATAGTATAGTATATGCTACAGTATATATTATAGTACTGTATAGTATATAGTATTGTAGCAGTACAGTATAGCATATTGTAAAGGGGGTCCGCTTCCTCTTCTTGGGTGCAGCCAGCAAGCCTGCGGGGCTCCCAAGGTTCCAGGACAGAATACTGGGATTCAGGGCCAAAGTATTTTATTATCAAGGCAATTTCATACCAAAAATCATAATATATTCTTCAAAAGAAAAAGGTGCAGTCCTCATAAGATAATCTTCAAAAGAAAAAAAGATACAGTCCAGGTCCCCAAATCCCTCAGCAAACACTTAGCTCCTCAAGACCTCAGGGCATTAGTTTTCCCTTCCCCCTCCTTCAGAAGGGTTTAGTAAGAGTTCAGCACACTTCCAATACAGCACAACAGTTCAGAACAAATCCTCATGGACAGTCTTTGCACATCAAACCAATACCACAAATCACCTGCCTTTTCACAGCACAGAGGGAACCCTGTAAGGAGCAGGGTTGGCAGTTTCTCCCGCATCCCAGTGTGGCCTCCTCCACTGCCTTCAAGTGCTGGGCAGGGCAACACTTGAATTATCCCACTCCATGGTAGCTGGCTCCTCTCCCTTAGGCAGCCCTAGTGGCAAGCTACTTCCTTCCTCCACATACTCCATGGAATCTCTCTCTCTGCATCTCTCCTCCCTTCTGCTGACTGAGAGCCTCCAGGAAATCTGCTCTCCCCTTCTCACAGCTGGGGGAATTATATACTGACGGCGATGCCACGGAAACAGAGCTGCATCCTTCCCTCTTCCTCTAGTGGGGAAGGGAGTAAAAGGCTCACCCTACCTCCAGTCATTGCTCCCCCTGCTGGGGCTGGGAATCCATTCCATCTTTTTAGGACTACTCTCATTCTTGCAATGACTTCTGGGACCCGTAATTCTGGGCTCAACTGCTTCACTGAGGAATCTCTAGGGCTTGCCTTGTCACAATATACAGTAAAGTACATTATGATATGGTATGGTACAGCATGTAGTGTACCATAGTATAGTGTAGTACAGTATATTATCCAGCTTATTTTTGAAAGAGAAAGACGCCCATATTTCGACCCAAATCGGGAGATGGGCGCCTTTCTCTCATGGGCGCCCAAATCGGTATAATCAAAAGCCGATTTTGGGCACCTCCAATGAACAAAGTTGACGGGGGCGTGTTGGAGGCGTGGTGAAGGTGGGACTGGGGTGTGTTAATCAGCCGAGGAGAGATGGGCACGCTCGGCCGATAACGGAAAAAAAAGGGTGCCAGAAGGGAGAATTTGGGTCACTTTTTTTGGACCCTTTTTTGTCACGAACAAGTCCCCAAAAAGTGCCCCAACTGCCCAGATGACCACCGGAGGGAATCGGGGATGACCTCCCCTGACTCCCCCAGTAGTCACTAACCCCCCCCCACCAAAAAAAAAAAAGAACTTTAAAAACTTTTTTTCCCAGCCTCAAATGTCATAGCCAGCTCCATCACAGCAGTATGCAGGTCCCTGGAGCAGTTGTTAGTGGGTGCAGTGGACTTCAGGCAGGTAGACCCAGGCCCCCCCCCCCCCCCCCCCCCCCACCTGTTACACTTGTGCTGGTAAATGGGAGCGCTCCAAACCGCCCCCAAAACCCACTGTACCCACATCTAGGTGCCCCCCTTCAGCCATAAGTGCTATGGTAATGGTGTAGAGTTGTGGGCAGTGGGTTTTGGGGGGATTTGGGAGGCTCAGTACCCAAGGGAAGGGAGCTATGCACCTGGGAGGTATTTTAAATTTTTTTTTTTACTTTTTACAAGTGCCCTCTAGGGTGCCCTGTTGGTGTCCTGGCATGTGAGAGGGACCAGTGCACTACGAATCCTGGTCCCTCCCATGACCAAATGCCTTGGATTTGTTGCTGAAAACCGATACCGCCCAGCTCAAATCTGCCCAAATGTGATGCATTTGCCCGGCACAAACCGTATTATTGAAACATAAGATGGACGCCCATCTTTTTTAAAATACGGTCTGTCCCACTCCTTCGCATACCCATCCTCAGAGATAGGTGCCCATGGAGATGGGTGTTCACATTTGATTATGCCCCTCCACATGATATAGCATATAGTATAATACAGAACAGTATTACATGCTATAGTACAGTATAGTAAGGTAACAGTATAGTATGGTACAGTATACAGTATAATATAACATGATACAGTAAGTTATTGTCAAGATGAGGCTATTGTGAAGATGAAGCTCCCACCTCAGGATCCCACGTCCTCTTTCACTCAGGGTGAGCTGGTTCTCAGTATGCAGATTTTATGCAAATTATTCTACTACCCTTTCTGCTCAGGGTGACCTGCTTCTCAAAGGCAAACACAATCAGGTCTCACCAACAGGATATTCTCTTACAAATCTTTTATTCCCCCTTCCTGGGGCACACTTCTTCCAGCTTAAAACACTTTTACAAGCTTAAACAGTCCTTCCAGCTTAAACATTTCTTCCTAGTCAGTTCAATCTTCCAGCTTAAGCACCTGGACACTCAGTCCTTCCTTGTAACATGAACCCCAGTCCTTCCTTATAACCCGGACACACAGTCCGTCCTTGTAACCCACAGTTCTTATACCTGGCACTCTAGGGCCTTCTTACCCCAGCCAGCTTCCCTGCTTTGCACACAGTTCACCACCAGTCCAAAGGGCTCAGCCAGTACTTCTCATGGGGATCTCCTGCTTCAGCTACCAGCTCTCTTCTTCAGCTGCTAGCTCCCCTCTCCCCCTCACCACTCAGGTGGGGTATTAAGTGTTTAATGGCCAAACAGGACCCAGCCCATAACCTGCTGCACCTGTTTCCACCTCCAGGACCCTCCCCGGTCCTAGCGACCTCCAGCTATACCTCCCCTTACTGGCTCCCTTCAGTGACTCACCCAGCCCTTCTCCCTGGACATTTTAGGGGAACAGCGCCCTCGAGGGGCCTAACCAGGGTAGGACAGCCTCTCCCTTCTCACAGTATGTAGTATAGCTTAATACAGTATAGTACGTATGGTACAGTATAGTACAATATAGTACAGTATAATATAGTACCATAGAAAAAATGTAAAAGAATACATGCAGTAGCCCCCTCCTGTGGTCTAGTGGCCTAGTCAGGACAAAAGCGATGTCCCCATGTTGAGAGCAGTGTCAGAATGGGTATGAGAAACTGGGGGCTGCTCCTGTCCCAACTGTACCCCTAGACCACCAGGGATTGTAAAATAGTCCCAGAGGGCAACTCCTGTTCAGGAGAGGAGGGAGGGATGGAGACAAATGGGACAGAGCACGCATTTTTGGCTTTCACTGAAAATATATGGTCATTTTCAACCATGGCCAAAAATTAAAATAATTTTTTGGTTGAAACCAAAACCAGGCAGAAAAAGGTTTTGGACTGGTTTCGGAGCTATAACTGAAATTTGGTCTGCCTCTAATTTGAATATATATATATATTGCATGATGTGCCTTAAGTGCCCAGGCACCTTTTATAAGATTACTTGTTTATGTATCAAGCCAGGATCCCATCTGAAGTTCACTTCGTTCCTGCAGCAGTGGCTCACAGAAAAATACTTTGCTACCCTAAGTATGGCAGTCTTCTGATGCATCTCCAAATGTGAACATGTTTGTTCTGCTTCCCCTACAGGCATCACCAGCCTTAACTTAATCCTACCTTCCTTGTCTTCCCAAGTATATTGCTTCAACTATTTATTCAATTTAATAATATATATGGATTGAACCCTTACAGAAAACAAATAAATCAGTTTAAGAGAATTACCATTCTTATTGCTGCTATCGTCCCCAATCAACTTACTATTAAAATTACCCAGCCTTTAAAACTCATTCCTAATCACTTTACTAACAGTTTATAACTTCATTTATACAACTGCTGTACAAGGATCATTATATCATCCATGTACATGGATATTTTATGGTCTCTGATCCACTGGGATTATATCTTTATTACTATGTACTCTACACGCACATGGCTGAACACAGCTGGTCAGGCAAAAATAAAACTAAGTAAAAAAAATAATACAAGAAGCAGTGAAGGGAAGAACACAGAGGCAATACTGCGTGGAAAGGCAAAAGCCAACTATGAAAATACTATTACTACTACTACTACTACTATTTAACATTTCTAAAGCACTACTAGGGTTAAGCAGCGCTGTACAATTTAACACAGAAGGACAGTCCCTGCTCAAGGAGCTTACAATCTAAAGGACAAATGTGCAGTCAGTCAAATAGGGGCAGTCTAGATTTCCTGAAAGGTATAAAGGTTAGGTGCTGAAAGCAACATTGAAGAGGTGGGCTTTGAGCAAAGATTTGAAGATGGGTAGGAGGGTCTTGGCGTAAGGGCTCAGGAAGTTTATTCCAAGCATAGGGTGAGGCGAGGCAGAATGAGCGGAGCCTGGAGTTGGCGGTGGTGGAGAAGGGTACTGAGAGGAGGGATTTGTCCTGTGAGCGGAAGTTACGGGCGGGAACGTAAGGGAAATGAGGGTAGAGAGGTAATGAGGGGCTGCACACTGAGTGCAATTGTTGGTAAGAAGGAGAAGCTTGAACTGTATGCGGTATTTGATTGGAAGCCAGTGAAGTGACCTGAGGAGAGGGGTTATATGAGTATGGAGAGTAGGGTTAAATGGTCAGTATTCTCAATGGAAAGGAATGGAAATGAGGATGTTATAATGCCTTTGTATCGTTCCATGGTGCGACCGCACCTCAAATATTGTGTTCAATTCTGGTTGCCGCATCTCAAAAAAGATATAGTGGAATTAGAAAAGGTGCAGAGAAGGGCAACAAAAATGATAAAGGGGATGGGACGACTTCCCTATGAGGAAAGGGTGGCTGAGGGGAGATATGATAGAGGTCTATAAAATAATGAGTGGAGTTGAATGGGTAGATGTGAAGCGTCTGTTTACGCTTTCCAAAAATACTAGGGGGCACGCGACTTTATATTTAAACGATTTTTATTAGATTTGCAACAAATATAATCAAAGCCATACAAGGCTCTGCAGTTAACCTTTAACATATCTCAAACTGATTATACAACCATTTGTCAATAAACTTATGGCATTTATACATGTTATGATACAGCCTTTATTTTATTGCTCTTATCCCATTTATCCTTCCCCTCCCTCCCTCCCTTCCTCCCACCCCCCTCGACCTGGGAGTTATTCATTGTAATCTATGGATTATCCTTCATTTAAGAGCAAACTTCGACCTCTCTGGCTTAGATTTTCAGATAAGGCCCCCAAACAGCCAAGAACGTGACTCTCTTGTTCTTTGAGAGCCGGGATTCCCTAGTCTCCCAAGAAGCCATCTGGTGCAATTGATTCCTCCAGTGCCAATATGCTGGAGGATCTTTGCTTGTCCAGGACTGTAAAATACATTTCCTGGCTAGTAAACTCATCTTTCTGAGCAATATTGTTTCAAATTTATTTTGCCCTCTGAAGGCCCCGGGGATGTCCAAAATCAACTGCTCCGCTGTCCCCAAAATCCGAAGCCCCAGTCGCTCCTTCCAAAACCTTCGGACCTGTGCCCAAAATCTTTTTAAGGTGGGGCATCTCCAAAACATATGCAACATTGTGCCAAGGTCTTTTCCACATTTAAGACACATTGGTCTCCGATTCTCTCCCATATGGGCTAATTGGACTGCAGTTATATATCCCCTGTGAATACAACGATAGGCACATTCTCTTAAGCGAGCATCAGCTACTAGCAAAGGTATTCTTGCTATTGATTTAGTAATGTCCCATGAAACTACTCTAGTCCCTAGTTCTTTTTCCCATGCGCTCTTCAAATTGCTATAATCTCTGGGGGGTCGCCATCCTGATATTGTTTTATGGAGCAGGGATATCGTGGTTCATTTTCACCCAAAGAGTGAAAAAAATTTATTACCCTATCCCCCATCCGAGTTCTCAATGGGTCTCCCGGGAGAGAGGCCACATAATGTCGCACCTGTCTTAAGGCAAATTTATTACCCCAGGAATCCCCACTTTCTCCAGTATTTTTCTTCTGTAAGGGGCTGCCCACCTCCATCCGCCAGATGTGCCAGATTGGAAATCCCCTTCTTTGCCCAAGCTACAAAGTATCGGCTCGACAAGCCTGGTAAGAATTCACAGTTTCCACGTATGGTTAATAGATCTGTTACTTTAGGGTCTCCCCCTAGGTGTCGTATAAGTACTTTCCACATCTCCCTGAGCGGTCGCAACAGCACACCTACTGAGCCCTTCTGGTAAATCCCCTGCTTTGTGATGTAAGAGTGAGAATAATTGATAAGGTTCCCAGAGTGCCGCCTCCAGCACAGTGGGGGTGTATCGTTGTGTGTCCAAGCACCAATCCCCAGATAGCGCAATTGGCATGCCTGGTTATATAGTTCTAGATCTGGCATACCCACCCCTCCTCGACTCCAAGTACCTACTAAGGTCGCGAAGCGAATTCTTGGTTTTTTGCCCCTCCAGCAAAACTTTGATGCTAATTTATAGAAATTCTGTAAGTCTTTTCTTCTAAGCCACATCGGGATGGTTTGCATTACGTAAAGCCACCTAGGAAATAACACCATTTTAATCAAATTCACTCTACCTAGCATTGATAGTGGTAGATCCAGCCATCCTTGTAACACCTTCTGAGTTTCCTGCAGCAGCCTATTGATATTAAGGTCATACAGCCTTGCTGGATTTATGGGCATCAGATTCCTAAATATTTGAAAAAAGTTTGTGCTTTCCTCAAGGGAAACTCGCCTCTCCACTGTTGCCATACTTCCTCCGAAGAGGCCAGAGCCTCTGACTTCTCTAAATTTAAACTAAGGCCCGCATAATCTCCATATTCGGAGAAGATCTCCAGCAAAGCCTCCAGAGAGTTCTGGGGATCTGATAAGTGAACCAAAATATCATCGGCAAATGCTGCCGCCTTAAAGACCTCTCCCCCTATTGATATCCCCGCTACCGCCTGTTGCTCCTCAATGTCTCTCAGCAAAGGGTCCAAAGTTAAGACAAATAATAGAGGCGATAGAGGGCAACCTTGTCTAGTTCCCCGATTTATTTCAAAATCTCTAGTTGTTATTCCATTGACTGATATTCTGGCCTTCGGTTCTGCATATAAAGCTTTTATCCCTGACAAAAATCTATCCGTGATTCCATATTTCTGAAGAACCGCGTATAGAAACTTCCATTTTACTTTGTCAAAGGCTTTTTCAGCATCAAAGCTTATTAACAAAGACTGTTTCTTTCCTCGATTTCTGGCCTCTAATGATGCCAGGACTTTGCGGACATTCCTCGTAATTTTCCGTCCCCTCACAAACCCCACTTGGGAGTCATGTATAAGTTTCGGCAAGAATCTTGCTAATCGGTTTGCTAAAATCTTAGCCATCAATTTCACTTCATAATTCAGGAGCGAAATAGGTCTATATGACTCAGCTAGCTCCGGATCCTTCCCTTTTTTGGAATTACTATAATACAAGCTGTATTTAGATCCGGAGGCATCCTTTCCTTCTCTATTAGAGTGTTAAACATTGCGGCCAAGGGTTCTGTTATTTCTTCTCCCATGATTTTAAAATTCCGCTCGGTACCCATCTACTCCCGGCGCTTTAAGTAGTTCACTTTGGTTAATCGCCAGATACACCTCATCTGGCGTGATAAGTGTGTTAAGCCATTGCCCTTCTTGGGGAGATAATTTTGGCAATCTGATCTGATCTAGATATGAACCACCCTCTAGGCCATCATCAGGTGGGGCCTCATATAGCCGTTTGTAATATTGGTAGAAATTCTCACTTACCTTATCCGTATGAATTTGTTCTCCCTGTCCCTTCTTCATAGTCAAGATCCTAGCTTTGCCCTGTTTAGCTGCAATCAAGCGCGCCATTAAACGACCGCACTTGTTTCCATGCTTATATAACTGATATTTGTAATATGTTTGCGATTTCGCAGCTTTATATGAAGTTTCATTTAATTTCGTCTGTAAAAGCATTAAGTGCTGTCTATTCTCGGTGGAGGCCTGTTGACCATACCTCCTCCGAGCTTTACACACAATTGACTTAGTCTCAATATCTCTCTATTCTGAGTTTTGCGTTTATGTGCTGTGTAGCTGATAATCTCTCCTCGAAATACTGCCTTAGCCGCCTCCCAATACAAAACTGGATTTTCCGCATGTATGACATTATGTTGTTTATAGTCTTGCCAACTCTGCTGTATAACAGCCTTAAAACTCTGATCTCGGTATAGCTCTGCAGGAAAAACCCATCTCTTTTCCCCTCCCTTCTCCTCTTTGGGCGCCCAAATCATCTCCACCCAGGCGTGATCAGATATCACAGCTGCTCCTATAACCGACTTCGTCACTGAACTAAACATCTGTTCTGAGATCAACAGATAATCAATTCGTGCCTGTGTGCTGTGCGCCCGCGAAAGGTGTGTGTAGTCTTTCCCCTGTGGATTTAATATCCTCCATACATCTACCAGTCCCACCTGTCGGCAAAGATTAGGCAGCCCTCTGGATGTCTGATTAAGCTCTTGTCTCCTTATTCCCGTACAATCCATCAATGGGTCCATTACCATATTAAAATCCCCCCCTGTTATTATAGGTAACGAAATTTGTTAATAATTTCGAGGTGATCATCTTGTAGAACTTCCTCTCATATTGGTTCGGGGCATATACATTACCAAACAGCACCATCTGGCGTTGGATATGAGCCTCACATAGTATGAATCTACCCCCAGGATCAGTAAAATGCACTTTAACTTTGTCTGCTATTCCCTTTCGGAACAAGATGGCGACCCCTCCTTTCTTCCCCTGTGCTGCTGCAGATACACATTCCCCCACCCACCAAGTTCGAAGTTTGGCATGTTCCTCTGTCGATAAGTGGGTTTCTTGTAGCATGGCTATATCAACTTTGTGTCTTTGCAAGTGTTGCAGGATTTTAGAGCGTTTTATAGGGGACGAGATCCCTCCCACATTCCATGTAACTACTTTTAGAGGTCCCATAACATATGTGTTCCCTGTTTCTGATATGTATACCACTTATTCAAGGATAAGGGGTGTCCCAGCCCCCACCCCTCCTCCCTTTCCATCCTAAGCCATATGTAATCCTTATTAGGTCTAATTAATCGTCTCTCCCAGGTCTCCCTTCCTCCCCGTCCCCTATTCCCTCCCGCTGCTCCCCTTCTACATTCCTCTACCCCCTTTAATCCCAACTTCCCTTCTACGGAGTCTAGGTCTCGACATAAGACCATCACGTATAACGCCTCCTACCCTCTCCCTCTTACAATCTAGGAGGCATGTATATACTCTTCCTTCCCCCCTCCTCCCTCCAGTATATCTTCTCATATATGCGCTTAACATATCAACTTAATTCTGTTAACATCAGTAACAACTTCAAATAGAAACGAGAGAAAGAGGAAAGAAAGGAGAAAGAAAAAAAAACTCTCATTTCAAAGTTTCCAGATGTCCCTCCAAACCAGAAGCTGGCTCCTCTGCGCCTCTCCTTAATGACACTTCTGGGTCTTTCTCCAGCCTTGTTACATTGCGATCATCCAGGGCTTTCTAGCAGATTATCCCAGTTCTACAATATAACTTTGTTGCAGGTCTCTTGTACATTTATCTCAATCCTCAATAGCATTTTGTTCAATTATTCCGGCCTATCTTTCAAAATGCAATCCAACATAAAGTCGGAGGGTTTGGTTATTCTTCGTGTTCTCCTAAGATTTTTCTCCAGATTTTGCCTCTCTTGCCAATCCAACAATTCTAAATCCTCATTCTGGATTCTGAGATCCTTCAGATTCACTTAAATCTTTATAATCCAACGCCTGTTGTGATTTACCTTCTTCTATCCGTCTTCCATAATATATCTATAGTTCCTGCATATGGCCTCCCAGTTATCGAAGTTCAACAGAGTTCAAAAATGCTTGCGCTTGCTCAACTGTATTATACACTTGCGTGGCCGCCTGGTAAGTGACTCTTAATTTGGCTGGATACTGGAGTGCAAATCGAATTTTCTTTTCATAGAGTTTTGAGCATATGGGAGAAAATTTCCTTCTCTGCATCGCCACTGATGCAGAATAGTCTTGAAAGCATAAAATCTTCTTATTCCCATAGTGCAGTTCTTGTTCTTTCCGCAAAGCTTGTAGTATTGCTTCTTTGTGTGCAAAATTTAAGATGCGGCAAATTACCACTCTCGGGCGTGTTGCTTCTGCACTTTTAGGCCCTACTCGATGCGCTCTCTCTACCTGAAGGGCTCCAAGGCCTTCTGGGAGTTGTAGTTGTTCTGACAGCCATTTTTCTAAAAACACTCGCAAATTTGTTGTTTCTATGCTTCAGGCAGTCCCACAAATCTTAAGTTATTTCTGCGGGAACGGTTCTCAAGATCTTCAAGCTTCTCTTCATAGCCTTCCACCATGGTTCTGAGCTTCGTGTTTTCCTCCTCCATCTTGAGTACCTTGTCTTCCAGGGCCCCATGCCGTTGTTGATATTCCATCAGTTCTTTGGTTAGCTGCCCTAGATTTTCTTGTACTGCCGTTATTTTGTTATCTATTGGCCCTAATCGTCGCTCAAGTAAGGGTTCCATAGCGGCTGTCACCTCCGCCGCCACTTCCGCCACCCACACTGAGCTCATGGCAGTCGCAGTCGGGCTCGCCGGAGCCGCCATTTTTCTTCACCGGCTCGCGTTTTTTCTCTTTCTTTTCTAACGTTCTTCGCCGCCATTGATTCTCTGTATGCTTCGCGCCGATTGTGTACCTTAACTTCGTGTGTGGTGGTGAGTTCAGCGATCTGTTTTCAGGTCAATTTCCGCGATTTCGAGGGTTTAACGGGCAGGTTAGTAGGAGCGGAGACTTTTTTCAACCGCTCCTAGTCATGACGTCACGTGATCTCCCGGGGCACGCGACTTTATTGTTTTGCGAAAAACGTCCAAAATCCAAATTGGAAAGAAGGTCATTTTCAAAGAGAAAAACGCCTATCTTCTGTTTTCGAAAATACGGTTCTGAACATTTTGTGATTTGGATGTTTTGTTTTTTGGTCCATTTTGGAAAAAAAAAAGTCCATGTGCAAAACGCACAAAATCAAGCCATTGGGATGTAGGAGGAGCCAACATTTTTAGTAGACTGGTCACCTCGACATCCCAGGAAAGCAATAGGGCACCTTAGGAGGCACTGCAGTGGACTTTGTAAAATGCTCCCAGGTACACATCTCACTTGCTTCCTTACCTTGTCTGCTAAGCCCCCCAACCCACTACACACAACTGTATACTACTACCATAGCCCTTACGGGAGAAGGGGGCACTTATGTGGGTACAGTGGGTTTCTGGTGAGTTTTAGAGGGTTCACAGTTTCTACAAGTGTAACAGGACTGATTCTACAGCACTTTGAACTTTGTTATCTTCTATGAATGCTTTCCTGTGACTGAAACTTTTCTTATGGTCGGTATCCTAATGACTTGATTTTGTGCGTTTTGCATTTGGACGTTTTTTTGTTTGAAAATGGACCGAAAAACAAAAACGTTCAACTCACAAAACGTTTCGAAAGAAAAAGATTTTTTTTTTTAATGACCTTCTTTCCTGTTCAGAATAAATTCAGATTTAGACTTCATATCGAAAATGCCCCTCCACGTCTCATTAATCCAGGCTTTTGAATATGTTCTGTAACTTTGTCCTTTAATAAGCAAGTGGCGGAGAAAATAAAGGCTAAAGAGTTGACGTTCCAGAAATACAGAAGAACTCAAGAAGAGGAACATGGAGAGGAATACCGGATGAAACTGAAAGAAGCCAAGAGAGAGGTACGTCTGGCGAAAGCGCAAGCAGAACAAATGGCTAGAAAGGTAAGAGGGGTGACAAAAATTTCTACTGAAAGAAAAATGACTAAAAAGGGAATTGTGAGACTGAAAGATGTTGTGAACCGCTATGTAGAAAATGATGAAGAAAAGGCAAATTTGCTAAATAGATACTTTTGTTCTGTTTTCACAGAAGAAAATCCTGGAGAAGGACCGCGATTGACTGGCAAAAGTACATATGAGAATGGCACCGTTCACGGAAGAGAGTGTGTTTGAACTAGGAAACCTAAAGTCCCTCTTTGCCTTCCTTATCAGCATTTTCCATTTGACTTGATAAACTTATGCTGTTTCTTATTATTTTCACTTGGATCCTTTTTCCATTTTCTGAAGGATTTCTTTTAGCTCTAATAGCTTCCTTCACCTCACTTTTTAACCATGCCGGCTGTTGTTTGTTCTTCCGTCCTCCTTTTTTAATACATGGAATATATTTGGCCTGGGCTTCCAGGATGGGTTTTTGAACAGCATCCACGCCTGATGTAAATTTTTGACCTTCGCAGCAGCTCCTCTATGTTTTTTTTCACCGTTCTTCTCATTTTATCATAGTCTCATTTTTGAAAGTTAAACGCTAACATATTGGATTTCCTGTGTGTACTTACTCCAAAGCCAGTATCAAATCTGATCATATTATAATCACTGTTATCAAGTGGCCCCATCACCATTACCTCCCGCTCCAGATCATGTGCTCCACTAAGGACTAGGTCTAGAATTTTCCTTCTCGTCAGCTCCTGTACCAGCTGCTCCATAAAGCATTCCTTGATTTCATCAAGGAATTTTACCTCCCTAGCATGCCCTGTTATATTTATCCAGTCAATATTGGGGTAATTGAAATGATCCCCATGGAAATGCTGTCTGCATCTTAGTATTAGAAAGTTGTTTAATTAAAACTTCTTAAGGTATTAGGGATATCAGATGAATATAAAGAGCCTTATGATTGGTGTAATTTGTAATTTATTAAGGGTTTGCCTAATAGGAACTAATTAAATATAATTAAATCTCTAATGAAAACTCCCCTCTTTTTGTCCTAATTAGAGTAATTGCATATAAATGGTCGAGCTAGGGTGGGTGGGAGTTGGGGACGGTGGGTTGGAATGAGGACTGAACTGAGCCCTTCTGTGCCATCTAGAGACTATCTGTTAATGCTGTGGCAGAAAACTCAAGTTTTAAAACTATGGGGAACTTTCTTTTAGGACAGTTTAAGCTTTGCTACTATCCTGTTTATACTCTTGGGTGTTAAGTTTCTAACTGTAAAGGACATTTCACTTTAAAACTATAAGGAAAAGAGATTGTACACTATTATTAGTTAATAATGCTGGCTTTTCTCTCTTTTATTTATTTATTTTCTAAGACTGAAATGGGCCCTACTGTGCCTTCTACAGACTATCCGTTAATGCTGTGGCAGAAAATTCAACTTTTAAAACTATGGGGAGAAATATCCTACCTGTTTATATTTAACTCATAAGAACTGCTATACTGTGTCAGACCAAAGGTCCTTGAAACATTTAAGTTATGTTTATAGTATAAAAAATATTCCTTATTGTTTTAATGTTTCATGTATGTTGATATCATTATCATTAAATCAGTGCATATAAGTAATGCCACACTGGGAAAAGACCAAGGGTCCGTCGAGCCCAGCATCCTGTCCATGACAGCGGCCAATCCAGGCCAAGGGCACCTGGCGAGCTTCCCAAACGTACAAATCATTCTATACATGTTATTCCTGGAATTGTGGATTTTTCCCAAGTCCATTTAGTAGTGGTTTATGGACTTGTCCTTTAGGAAACCGTCTAACCCCTTTTTAAACTCTGCCAAGCTAACCGCCTTCACCATGTTCTCCGGCAACGAATCATAAATCACACAATTTTGCTGTGGATTACGCGTTTACTTTAAATGTCTATCCAGCTTTTTTCAAAAGAGAAAGATGCCCATATTTCAACCCAAATCGGGAGATGGGCGTCCGTTTCCCGTGGGCGCACAAATCGGTATAATCAAAACCTGATTTTTGGCGTCCTCAACTGCAGTCCGTCACGGAGATGAACAAAGTTCACGGGGGAGTGTCAGAGGCGTGGCAAAGGCGGGACTGGGGCGTAGTTATCGGCCAAGGAGAGATGGGCGTCTTTAGCTGATAATCGAAACAAGAAGGGCGTTTTTGACGAGAATTTGGTCCGCTTTATTTGGACCCTTTTTTTCAGGTCCAAGTCCCAAAAAAGTGCCCCAACTGACCAGATGACCACTGGAGGGAATCGGGGATGACCTCCCCTGACTCCCTCAGTGGTCACTAACCCCCTCCCACCAAAAAAAACCCACTTTACAAAAATTTTTTCCCCCTGTATGCCAGCCTCAAATGCTGTACCCACCTCCATGACAGCAGAATGTGTTCTATCCTCTGACAGCCTTTCCCTGGTTCTGATGTGGGTCTCGGGTGAGTGTGACACCTTTTCTGTTAAGGGCACTGCAGAGTCACATCAGCAATGCATTGTGGTGGGTGTAGGGTATTGGGCTCCATGATTCCACTAGCTTGTGTTAAATGCTCACGATGTTGGTAGTTGGTAGGCTCTACTCCCATGGTGATTTTCCCTCTGCTTACTGGGTCAGAGTGTGCCCTGTTTTGTTTCCGGTAGTCCATGAGGTAGTGGCCATTTGTGTAAGACACTTTTAGATCCCCTTCATGTGTTAGCCACGTTACAGCACTTAGTTCTTACCTTGAATGTTGCTGAAAGAGGGCATTGTACACTATTCTGCCAGTTCGGACCTACTGCTAATCTCAGTACCAGCGAGACTCGTTGCCAGTGGGGCACAACCTCTGATCTGCAGTTAACTGTGAGTAAAGGTGCTTATTCAAATAAAGGACGTTTTCAGTGAGATTCATCTTCAGATGTCAACTGCTGTGCCAAGGTTATACACCAGCAACAAGTCCTGTCTCTGGAGCACTTTTAGTGGGTACTGCAATGTACTTCAGGCAGGCAGACCCAGGCCCATCCCCCCCCCCCTGTAACACTTGTGTGGTAAATGGGAGGCCTCTAAAACCCACTGTACTCACATGTAGGTGCCCCCTTCACCCCTAAGAGCTATGGTAGTGTTGTACATTTGTCCCTCCCACGACCAAATGGCTTGGATTGGGACGTTTCTGAGCTGGGCGTTTCTGGTTTCCATTATCGCAAAAAAAAAAAAAAAAAAGTCCATCTCAGAAGGGACCAAATCCATGGCATTTGGTCTTTCCAACCGTATTTTCAAAACGAAAGATGGACGCCCATCTTTTTCGATAATACGGTCTGTCCCGCCTCTTCACATACCCGTTTTCGGACATAGACGCCCATGGAGATGGGCGTTCGTGTTCGATTATGCCCCTCCACGTGTTTGCAGAGATAGAGGGTTGGGGAAGAAAAGAGAGGTGCTGTTGTTGGGAGATTTTAATCTGCCGGATGTAGATTGGAAGGTTCCGTCTGCAAAATCGGAAAGAAGTAGAGAGATTGTGGATGCTTTCCAAAGTGCTCTACTCAGACAAATGGTGAACGAACCCACGAGGGAGGGAGCCACGTTGGATCTGGTGCTCACGAATGGGGATAGTGTGTCAAATGTCCGAGTGGCTGCGCACCTGGGAAACAGTGACCATCAAACGGTTTGTTTTGATGTAACGGCTCATGTGGATGGCGGCCACTCTAAAATCAAAGTCCTGGATTTCAAGCGAGCTGACTTTAACAAAATGGGAGAATACCTGAGGAATGAGCTGATGGGCTGGGAGGACATAAGAGAAGTGGAAGGACAGTGGTCCAGGCTAAAAGAAGTAAACAGGGCCACAGACCTTTATGTAAGGAGAGTAAATAAAAGCAAGAGAAAAAGGAAACCGATATGGTTCTCAAAGCAAGTGGCTGAGAAAATAAAGATTAAAGAGTTAGCGTTCCAGAAATATAGAAAATCTCAAGAGGAGGAACACGGGGAGGAATACCGGATGAAACTGAAAGAAGCCAAGAGAGAGGTACGTCTGGCGAAGGCGCAAGCGGAAGAACAAATGGCTAGAAATGTAAGGAGAGGAGACAAAAACTTCTTCAGGTATATTAGTGAAAGGAGAAAGACTATAAAGGGAATTGTGAGACTAAAAGATACAACGAAACGCTATGTAGAAAATGATGAAGAAAAAGCCAATTTGCTAAATAGATACTTTGTTCTGTTTTCACTGAAGAAAACCCTGGGGAAGGACCGAGAGGGACTGGCAAAAGTACACCTGAAAATGAGGTGGATAGAGCGCCATTCACGGAAGAGAGTGTGTATCAACAACTTGGAAAGCTAAAGGTGGACAAAGCCATGGGGCCGGACGGGATCCACCCCAGAATACTGAGGGAGCTCAAAGAGGTTCTGGCGGGTCCTCTTAAAGACTTGTTTAATAAATCCTTGGAGGCGGGAGAGGTTCCGAGGGATTGGAGAACGGCGGAGGTGGTCCCTCTTCACAAAAGTGGGGATAGGGAAGAAGTTGGAAACTACAGGCCGGTAAGCCTCACTTCGGTTATTGGAAAAGTAATGGAAGCGATGCTGAAGGAAAGGATAGTGAATTTCCTGGAAGCCAATAAGTTGCAAGATCCGAGACAACATGGTTTCACCAAAGGGAAATCGTGCCAAACGAATCTCATTGAATTCTTTGACTGGGTGACGGGAGAATTAATCAAGGACGTGCTATGGACGTCATCTACTTAGATTTCAGCAAGGCTGTCGACACGGTTCCCCACAGGAGGCTCTTAAATAAACTAGATGGCCTGAAGATAGGACCCGAAGTGGTGAACTGGATTAGGAACTGGTTGACGGACAAACACCAGAGGTGGTGGTGAATGGAGTTCGCTCGGAGGAAGGAAAGGTGAGTAGTGGAGTGCTTCAGGATCAGTGCTGGGGCCGATTCTGTTCAATATATTTGTGAGTGACATTGCCGAAGGGTTACAAGGTAAAGTTTGCCTTTTTGCGGATGACACCAAGATTTGCAACAGAGTGGACACCCCGGAGGGAGTGGAAAACATGAAAAAAGATCTGAAGAAGCTAGAAGAATGGTCTAACGTTTGGCAATTAAAATTCAATGCGAAGAAATGCAAAGTGATGCACATAGGGAGTAGAAATCCAAGGGACGTATGTGTTAGGCGGGGAGAGTCTGATAGGCACGGACGGGGAGGGATCTTGGGGTGATAGTATCTGAGGATCTGAAGGCGACGAAACAGTGCGACAAGGCGGTGGCGAGTAGCTAGAAGATTGCTAGGCTGTATAGAGAGAGGAGTGACCAGAAGAAAGGAGGTTTTAATGCCCCTGTATAAGACGTTGGTGAGGCCCCACCTGCAGTATTGTGTTCAGTTTTGGAGGCCGTATCTTGCGAAGGATGTTAAAAAAATGGAAGCGGTGCAAAGAAAAGCTACGAGGATGGTATGGGATTTACGTTCCAAGACGTATGAAGAGAGGCTTGCTGACTGAACATGTACACCCTGGAGGAAAGGAGGAACAGGGTGATATGATACAGACGTTCAAATATTTGAAAGGTATTAATCCGCAAAAGAATCTTTTCCGGAGAGGGAAGGCGGTAGAAGGTAAAATTATGTATCATACCTGATAATTTTCTTTCCATTAATCATAGCTGATCAATCCATAGACTGGTGGGTTGTGTCCATCTACCAGCAGGTGGAGATAGAGAGCAATCCTTTTGCCTCCCTATATGTGGTCATGTGCTGCCGGAAACTCCTCAGTATGTCGATATCCAAGCTCCATCCGCAGGACTCAGCACTTAGAGAATTACACCCACAAAGGGACACTCTGCCCAGCTCACCACCGCCGAAACGGGGGAGGGGAATTAACCCAGTTCATCCCCACACGTGGGGAGGGGAATCCATCCAGCTCATCCCCGCGGAGCGATGCGGGGGGATCTGGCTTATCCTGCAACCGCAACCGTGGGAGGAGCTGACTGACCCTAACACCGCCAAAGCGGGAGGGGTACAAAGCTGCCCTACAGCGCACGAAGCGGGAGGGAGCGCCAGCAGAATTTATGTCTCAATCCAGCCCCGTAAAACGGAGGGGAGAGGAATGCAGCAGCTCACTGTAACACAAACTCGTCTCAACTCTTGAAGAATCCAATTGAAAAAACTTGAACACGAAGTCTCCTGAACAGGAACTGAAGACTAAACTTGAACCTGAAATGCAACCAGAATATAAACAGTACAGATATCTGGGAGGGGCTATGGATTGATCAGCTATGATTAATGGAAAGAAAATTATCAGGTATGATACATAATTTTACCTTCCATATCATCATGCTGATCAATCCATAGACTGGTGGGATGTACCGAAGCAGTACTCACCCAGGGCGGGACATTGAAATCCCTGACCGCAACACTGAAGCTCCAAACCGGGCCTCCGCCCGAGCAGCCACAGTAAAGCGGTAATGCCTGGAGAAGGTATGGGCAGATGCCCAAGTTGCCGCCTTGCAAATCTCTTCCAAGGAGACGGACCCGGCCTCTGCCATCGAGGCCGCCTGAGCTCTAGTGGAGTGAGCCTTCAGCTGGATAGGCGGCACCTTCCCCGCGGCCACATAAGCCGCTGCAATGGCTTCCTTGACCCATCTTGCCACTGTAGGCTTAGCAGCCTGCAGACCCTTACGAGGACCTGCAAACAGGACAAACAGATGATCCGATTTCCGGAAATCATTGGTCACTTCCAAGTATCTGATGATGACTCGTCTCACATCCAGATATTTGAGAGCAGAGTATTCCTCTGGGTAGTCCTCCCTACGAAAGGAAGGGAGACACAGCTGCTGATTCACATGGAAGCGAGAAACAATCTTGGGCAGGAAAGAAGGCACTCTGCGAATAGTCACTCCTGCCTCAGTGAACTGCAGAAAAGGCTCTCGACATGAGAGTGCCTGGAGCTCGGAAACTCTTCTGGCTGAAGTGATAGCCACCAAAAAGACTGCTTTCAACGTCAGGTCTTTCAGAGATGCCCTCGACAAGGGTTCAAAAGGCGGCTTCTGCAAGGCTCTTAGCACCAGGTTGAGATCCACGCAGGCACCACTGAGTGCAGAGGAGGGCGCAGGTGATTAACTCCCTTGAGAAAACGTACCACATCTGGCTGCGAAGCCAGGGAAGCACCCTTCAGGCGGCCCCTGAAGCAAGCCAGAGCCGCTACCTGGACTTTAAGGGAACTGAGCGACAGGCCTTTCTCCAGACCTTCTTGCAGGAATGCCAGCACTGAAGAAATTGGAGCAGAGAAGGGAGAAAGTGAGCCTGCTTCACACCACGCTGCAAAGGTACGCCAAACCCTGGCGTAAGCAGTAGAAGTAGAGCGCTTCCTCGCTGTCAGCATAGTGGCGATGACCTTGTCTGAGAAGCCCTTCTTCCTCAGACGCTGCCGCTCAATAGCCAGGCCGTAAGACCAAAGGGGGAGGGATCCTCCATCACCACGGGACCCTGATCAACAGGCCCTGCTCCACTGGCAGCCGCAGAGGGTCGTCCTGAGAGCCTGATCAAGTCCGCATACCAGGGACGTCTGGGCCAGTCCGGACCCACCAGGATTATCCGGCCCGGATGCTTTGCCACCCGGTCTAGTACCCTGCCCAACATGGGCCAGGGCGGGAACACATAGAGAAGCTCTTGTGTCGGCCACTGTTGGAGAAGAGCATCTACTCCCAGAGATCGAGGGTCCCGTCCTCTGCTGAAAAAGCGCGGCACCTGGCAATTGGCCGATGACGCCATCAGATCTAGGCTCGGCTGGCCCCAGCGCTTCATGATGTCCAAGAACGCCTGAGCCGATAACTGCCACTCTCCGGGATCCAAGGTATGGCGACTGAGAAAGTCCGCCTTGACATTCATGACTACGGCAATGTGGGCCGCTGACAGCTGTTCCAGGTTCGCTTCCGCCCACTGGCATAGATTCATGGCTTCCTTGGCTAGAGGGGCGCTCTTGGTACCTCCCTGGCGGTTGACATAGGCCACAGCCGTGGCATTGTCCGACAGGACCCGTACTGGCTTCAACGCCAGTACCGGGAGGAACTCCAAAGGGCCAACCGAATGGCTCTGAGTTCCAGGAGGTTGATAGACCACTTTGCCTCTGCAGGAGACCAGAGCCCCTGCGCTGTCCTTCCCATGCAGTGGGCTCCCCAGCCCGTCAAAGAGGCATCTGTCGTGACGACAATCCACTCCGGGGTCACCAGAGGCATCCCTGCAGACAATTGTCTGTCTTCAGCCACCAGCTCAGCGCCTTGCGCACTGCTGGGTCCAAGGGAAGGCGCACAGCATAATTCTCCGACACCGGAGTCCAGCGCTGCAGCAGAGAGTGTTGTAGTGGTCTCATATGAGCCCTGGCCCAGGGCACTACTTCCATCGTGGCCGTCATAGAGTACATAAGTACATAAGTACATAAGTAGTGCCATACTGGGAAAGACCAAAGGTCCATCTAGCCCAGCATCCTGTCACCGACAGTGGCCAATCCAGGTCAAGGGCACCTGGCACGCTCCCCAAACGTAAAAACATTCCAGACAAGTTATACCTAAAAATGCGGAATTTTTCCAAGTCCATTTAATAGCGGTCTATGGACTTGTCCTTTAGGAATCTATCTAACCCCTTTTTAAACTCCGTCAAGCTAACCGCCCGTACCACGTTCTCCGGCAACGAATTCCAGAGTCTAATTACACGTTGGGTGAAGAAAAATTTTCTCCGATTCGTTTTAAATTTACCACACTGTAGCTTCAACTCATGCCCTCTAGTCCTATTATTTTGGATAGCGTGAACAGTCGCTTCACATCCACCCGATCCATTCCACTCATTATTTTATACACTTCTATCATATCTCCCTCAGCCGTCTCTTCTCCAAGCTGAAAAGCCCTAGCCTTCTCAGCCTCTCTTCATAGGAAAGTCGTCCCATCCCCATTATCATTTTCGTCGCCCTTCGCTGTACCTTTTCCAATTCTACTATATCTTTTTTGAGATACGGAGACCAGTACTGAACACAATACTCCAGGTGCGGTCGCACCATGGAGCGATACAACGGCATTATAACATCCGCACACCTGGACTCCATACCCTTCCTAATAACACCCAACATTCTATTTGCTTTCCTAGCCGCAGCAGCACACTGAGCAGAAGGTTTCAGCGTATCATCGACGACGACACCCAGATCCCTTTCTTGATCCGTAACTCCTAACGCGGAACCTTGCAAGAGCCCAACAGCGGAGAGGCTACTAGGAACTGGTCCACCTGAGCTTGAAGTTTGACAATCCGATTGTCCGGCAGGAACACTCTGCCCACTTGGGTGTCGAATCGAACTCCCAGATACTCCAGGGACTGAGTCGGGCGCAGCTGGCTTTTCTCCCAGTTGATGATCCACCCAGGGAGCTCAAAAGAGCAATCACCCGGTCCACAGCCTTGCCGCACTCTGCATAAGAGGGGGCTCGGATCAACCAGTCGTCCAGATAAGGATGGACTTGTACTCCTTCCTTTCGCAGGAAGGCCGCGATGACCACCATTACTTTGGAGAAGGTCCGCGGAGCAGTAGCCAACCCGAACGGGAGGGCTCTGAACTGGAAGTGTCGGCCCAGGACTGCAAAACGCAGAAAGCGTTGATGAGGAGGCCAGATGGGAATATGCAAGTACGCTTCCTTGATGTCCAAGGATGCCAGGAATTCCCTGCCTTCACTGCCGCTATAACAGAGCGGAGAGTCTCCATGCGAAAATGCCGAACTTTCAAGGCCCGATTGACCCCTTTGAGGTCGAGGATAGGCCGTACAGAACCTCCTTTCTTTGGTACCACAAAGTAAATGGAGTAACGTCCCTTGCCAAGCTGATTTTCTGGCACCGGAACAACCGCACCCAGGCAGATCAGATTGTCCAAGGTCTGCTGCACTGCCACAGCTTTGACCGGAGACTTGCAGGGAGAGAGTACAAACCCGTTAAGGTTCGGCAGAACTCTAGCTTGTAGCAGTCTCTGATGACTTCCAGCACCCAAGCGTCTGAAGTTACCCTGGTCCACTCGCCCAGAAACGAGGACAGGCATCCTCCAATCTGCACTGGGCCATGGACCAGGACCCCGTCATTGGGTACAAGACCCTGGGGGAGGACCGGAGGGCGCACCTCCGGGACGGCGGTCTCTGCGAAAGGAATGCTGCTTGGGGGAGAAGTTCCTCTTGAAGGAAGAGGGGGCAGAGGCCCGACTTGCCGGGCGGTACCGACGGGCTTCCTGAAACCGTCCTCTGGAGTTAGGGGCGAGCACTGGCCCGAGCCCTGACTCTGGTAACCTCTTGCCGTTAGACGTGCCGAGATCGGTCACAATTTTGTCCAGCTCGACCCCAAAGAGCAGCTTGCCTTTAAAAGGCAACTTAGCCAGGCGGGACTTAGAGGCGTGGTCCGCAGACCAATGTTTCAGCCAAAGCCACCGCCACGCAGAAACTGTCTGAGCCATACCTTTAGCCGAGGCTCTCAAGACATCATACAGTAAGTCTGCCAAATAAGCCAAGCCCGATTCCAGGGCCGGCCAATCAGCCCTCAAGGAAGGATCCGAGGGGGAAGCCCGCTGCACAATCGTCAGGCACGCCCTGGCCACGTAGGAGCCGCAAACTGAGGCCTGCAAACTTAAGGCAGCCGCCTCAAAGGACGACCTTAAGGCCGTCTCCAATCTTCTGTCTTGGGCGTCCTTTAGGGCCGTGCCACCTTCCACCGGCAACGCCGTTTTCTTAGTCACCGCAGTGATTAAAGAATCCACGGTAGGCCAAAGAAGGGCCTCCCGTTCACTTTCAGGCAAAGGACAGAGGTGGGACATAGCCCTAGCCACTTTGAGGCTCGCTTCCGGGACATCCCATTGAGCCGAAATTAAGGTGTGCATGGAAGGTTCTAGGCGGGCGCTTCGTCCTCAGCATAATGGCGGAGCCAACAGGGGCTGAGGGAGAGACGTCCTCTGGAGAGGAAATCTTCAAAATGCTCATGGCCAGCACTAACAGGTTGGGCAAATCCAAAGGACCGTTGGAAGAACTCAGATACGCTGCCCTCATCTACATCAGAGGAAACAGAGTCCTCTAAGGCCTGGGAATCCACCCGAGGGCGTTTACTTCGGGGGCCTCAACCCCTTTATCGGACAAGGGAGAAGGGGCAGCGTTTGCATAAGGAAGGCCTGATGCAGCAGCAAAATAAACTCGGGGGAGAAACCCCCCAGACTGTGCACTTCAGCAGCCTGGGCCACAGCCCTAGACGCACCCTCAACCGGCGCTCGCAAGAGAGGGGGAGAAACATGCTGTGCATCCAAGATGGCGTCCGGCGCGACACTCCGCGAAGGAGCCGCGCGGGAAGAACGGCGCTTTAGCCGCTTTTTTGCCGTCGCCCAAATCAAGGGCGGCCATGGCATTAACGTCTCCCAGCTCAAGGGCGGCCCAAGAAGAAGCCGTGCGAGCAGAGTGGCCGGCCAAGATGGCGGAGGCGAGCAGCGGGGGATGGGCGTTTATGGCGGGGAAAACCGCCGCACCGGAGGAAGACCCGGGACACTGACCGGCCTCCGAACTGACACCCAACAAGGGCGAATCAGACTTTAAGACCCCCGCATCCCCGCTAGAAGCGCACACGCGGTCCAGGGAGCGATTCTTCGCCCCTCGCCCTCCGATGCCATAGGCCACGTGGAGATCGATCGGGGAACCCCCCTGCCCACTATAAAAAGGTAAAAATTACCTGCTTCTCGCTCCGAGCTGTAACGACCTGGTGTCCCAGTGAGTAGCTGCAATAAACGTTTAAATAAACGTCGAAATAAACGCCCTTAAGGACGCCCCAAATTTTTTTTTTTTTAACGGAGCCAGTGGGGGGGGGGAGAAAAGGAGGGACCTGGCGCCACCAGGTTTGCACTTGCTCAAGAACAGCCCTCAACCCCAGGTACTCAACAAAACCTAAAAATTAGGCTTGGAGACCTAGCCAGAGCTGCTGCTGTGTGTGACCACCACCTGCTGAGATAGAGAACATACTGGGGAGTTTCCGGCAGCACATGACCACATATAGGGAGGCAAAAGGATTGCTCTCTATCTCCACCTGCTGGTAGATGGACACAACCCACCAGTCTATGGATTGATCAGCATGATGATATGGAACGAGAGGACATGAAATGAGATTGAAGGGGGGCAGACTCAGGAAAGATGTCAGGAAGTATTTTTTCACGGAGAGGGTGGTGGACGCTTGGAATGCCCTCCCGCGGGAGGTGGTGGAGATGAAAACGGTAACGGAGTTCAAACATGCGTGGGATATGCATAGAGGAATCCTGTGCAGAAGGAATGGATCCTCAGAAGCTTAGCTGAAATTGGGTGGCGGAGCAGTTGGGGGGAAGAGGGGGTGGTGGTTGGGAGGCGAGGATAGGGGAGGGCAGACTTATACGGTCTGTACCAGAGCCGGTGATGGGAGGCGGGACTGGTGGTTGGGAGGCGGGAAATACTGCTGGGCAGACTTATATGGTCTGTGCCCTGAAAAGGACAGGTACAAATTCAAGGTAAGGTATACACATATGAGTTTGTCTTGGGCAGACTAGATGGACCATGCAGGTCTTTTTCTGCCATCATCTACTATGTTACTATGTATTTATAAATGACAGATAATTTTATAATACTGTGCAGTATTCCTTCATTCCTACCCAACTATTCCTTTATGCCACCAGGCTGCCAAAAATTTCTGGGGAGCACATTATTTTATCAAATGTGTAAATGTTGAGAAAACATTGATTAGTTCAAGATTTTGTACGTAATGTTGCATAATTATATTGCTGTTGGTGATGTTTTTTTTAATTAGATATATTTTTCCCCAGTTTATGTACATAACTTTCTTTCTATCCACAAATGTAGTGAGTGTGTGTGTATGTCTGTAGGAGTAATTCACTTCCAGTCCTGGCCCTGCCCCTAGTTCCACTTCCTCTTTGTCTACAAATTAAGCCCTGCTTCCACACAAGCACTCTTTAAAGGGAAGGAGGAAGGAATCTACCTTTAAAGAATTTCAGATTCAGGAAACTTTATTGACATGCCAATTTTACAAGTGTGTTACAAAGTGACACCTAAAACAATGAAAATAAATACAATGGGGTTGATATTCAAAACAACAACTGGGAGGAAATGTTCCTGCCCAGTTACATCATACTGCATCGGACAGGAACAGATATTCAGCGGCAGTTAACCAGGCAGTACTTGTGAATATCTGCTCTGCCCACTGGGGTGCTTACCACTCAGGGCCGCGAGAGAAGGGGGGGGGGGGCAAAATTCCCGGCCCGAGACTCCAAGTAGCAACAACAGCCTGATTCCATCCTTGGGGTGGAGTTCATCCTTTTAGAATATTCTTCCCCTTTCCCAGAATGTTGCCCAGTTCCTAATAAATCTAAATCCCTCATTCCTGCAACATCATCTCAACCACGCATTGAGAGTTCGGAGTTCTGCCTGCCTCTTGGGTCCTGTGTGTGGAACGGGGAGCATCTCAGAAAATAGTACCCTAGAGGATCTGGATTTCAGCTTTTTACTAAGAGCCTAAATTTGGCTTCCAGAACCTCCCTCCCATATTTTCCTATGTCATACCCACATGCTCCTCCCCTGCACTATCTAATATCCTATTTAGGTGACGCATGAGGTCCGCCACCTTCGCACCAGGCAGGCAAGTGACCAAGCGATCCTCACGTCTACCAGCTACTCAGATATCTAGATGCCTAATGATTGAATCACCAACTACACCATCTTTATAACACCAGGCTTCCCAAGGCAGATTACAACAATAGTTAAGCAGCTTTGTAAACAGGGGTGTTAATTATCTCACTAGTTACTCCCATCTCTAGATTGTTTATAAATATGTTAAAAAGCAGTGGTCCCAGCACAGGCCTCTAAGAAACCCCTACTATCTCATCTTCTCAACTACGTGACCATTTAACCCTACTTTCTGTTTGTCTTTTAACTAGTTTTTAATCCACAATAGGACATTTCATTCTATCCTATGAGGTACTTTGTCAATGCCTTTTGAAAATCCAAATACACAATATCGACCACATGTTTATTCACCCCTTTAAAGAAATGTAATAGATTGGTGAGACAAGATTTCCTTGACTATATCCATGTTGGCTTTGTCTCATTAATCCATGCGGTTGTATATGCTCTGTAATTTCTTCTTTATAATAGTCTCTACAACTTTGCCCAGCACCAACATCAGGCTCACTGGTTCTATAATTTCTCGGATCACCTCTGGAACCCTTTTTAAAAACTGGTGTTACTTTGGCCACCCTCTAATCTTCTGGTACCATGCTTGATTTTAAAGGTAAATCACATATAATTAACAGTAGTTCTGCAAGTTCATTTTCAGTTCTTTTAGTTATCTGGGATGTATACAATCCAGTCCAGGTGATTTGCTACTCTTCTGTTTGTTAAACGGTTCCATTACATCTTCTTCCTCTCACAAAAGAAATTGTATGATGTGACACCTGCCAGTGAACCAGCATGTCTTGATTTAACCTGCAGGTCCTTCTCCTCTTGCAGGAGTGGCAGCGGACCTCTGGAGCTGCTGAGAAATACCTTGTACAATGAAGAACTGTCAGGACTGATAGCTCCAGACCCCCTGTTAACTTTTCCTTGGTAAAGGTAGGGGGCTGCTTCTCTGCATCACTTTGCATGCACATTTGTATAGTATGTTTCTCTAATTAGCTGAGTTTGCATACAGTTTTCGTTAGCTGCTACTGTGACATCGCAGAGCCCTTTTGTGCATGTCTCGCTCAACTCCATGCTCGCTAAACTGGCTAGAACCAGTGTAAAACCCACATTGCTGGGTTGTTAGGTTTTGTGCATCTGGCTCTTAGTGTTTTTTAAGGGTCTATAATGTAAGGCTATGCACACTTGGTCCATTCCTTATCCAGAATTGAGAAATCGAATTTTATCACGGTGGAAGAGGGGTGGTGGTTGAGAGGCTAGGATAGGGAGGGCAGACATATATATGGGGTCTGTGCCAGAGCCGGTGATGGGAGGCGGGACTGGTGGTTGGGAGGTGGGAAATACTGCTGGACAGACTTATACGGTCTGTGCCCTGAAAAAGACATGTACAAATCAGGTAAGGTATACACATATGAGTTTATCATGGCAGACTAGATGGACCGTGCAGGTCTTTTTTCTGCCGTCATCTACTATGTTACTATGAGGCATATTTTCAAAGCACTTAGCCTCCCAAAGTGCTTTATTTATTTATTTATTGCATTTGTATCCCACATTTTCCCACCTTTTTTGCGGGCTCAGTGTGGCTTACAATAGGATATGAATAATAGAAATACATTTGTTACAATTTGGTTATAGCTACGTCTTGCAAGGTTCCGCGTTAGGAGTTACGGATCAAGAAAGGGATCTGGGTGTCGTCGTCGATGATAAGCTGAAACCTTCTGCTCAGTGTGCTGCTGCGGCTAGGAAAGCGAATAGAATGTTGGGTGTTATTAGGAAGGGTATGGAGTCCAGGTGTGCGGATGTTATAATGCCGTTGTATCGCTCCATGGTGCGACCGCACCTGGAGTATTGTGTTCAGTACTGGTCTCCGTATCTCAAAAAAGATATAGTAGAATTGGAAAAGGTACAGCGAAGGGCGACGAAAATGATAGTGGGATGGGACGACTTTCCTATGAAGAGAGGCTGAGAAGGCTAGGGCTTTTCAGCTTGGAGAAGAGACGGCTGAGGGGAGATATGATAGAAGTGTATAAAATAATGAGTGGAATGGATCGGGTGGATGTGAAGCGACTGTTCACGCTATCCAAAAATACTAGGACTAGAGGGCATGAGTTGAAGCTACAGTGTGGTAAATTTAAAACGAACTGGAGAAAATTTTTCTTCACCCAACGTGTAATTAGACTCTGGAATTCGTTGCCGGAGAACGTGGTACGGGCGGTTAGCTTGACGGAGTTTAAAAAGGGGTTAGATAGATTCCTAAAGGACAAGTCCATAGACCGCTATTAAATGGACTTGGAAAATTCCGCATTTTTAGGTATAACTTGTCTGGAATGTTTTTACGTTTGGGGAGCGTGCCAGGTGCCCTTGACCTGGATTGGCCACTGTCGGTGACAGGATGCTGGGCTAGATGGACCTTTGGTCTTTCCCAGTATGGCACTACTTATGTACTTATGTACTTATTACATTGTGCAAGGATATACGAGACATTCAATATCAAATTAGGAATATGACAATGGGACATCAACATAGAAATAATTGGAAGGGGACAATGGGAAGCTAAAGGGTAGTGTTAGACAAAGACATATGGTGTCCATAGTTCTGTGGATAAGTGCATGATAGACTGGGTGCGGGATGAGGGATCAAAGTGGATGTAAATTGCATTGATGAATAGTGAGTATGGACTAGAGAGCTGCACAGCTTCCGTCCCCGCGGGAATCACGCGGAACCCGCGGGATTCCCGCAGGGACGGAGGCAGTTCCTGCGGGGTTCCCGCGGGGATGGAAGCCGTTCTGCGGGGTTCCCGCGGGGACGGAGTCAGTTCCTGCGGGGTTCCCGCGGGGATGGAACCAGTTCTGTGGGTTTCCCGTGGAATTGTAAGCTCCACCTGCACCAGCCTCTCATCTACCGATTACCAATTTCTTTGAGTGCTGTCTCCTCCTCCTCCTCCTCTTCCTCCTTGCTTTAACAGCATAAATGTGGAAAGTCTTCCATTAAGGAGGTGGTAGAGTCACAAATGATGACGGAATTCAAAAAGGCATGGGATGAACACAGAGGATCTCTAATTAGAAAATGGAAGTTATAAAAAACCTAACCTTAAATGGCTGCATGTGTGTGGATGTGTCAAGTGACGCTTAGATGGCGACTCTGGCTGTGATGAACTAGGGCTGATACCTGGCAGACTTGTATGGTCTGTGTCTCATACATGGCAATCTGGTGTAGGATGGGCTGGAAAGGGCTTAGACAGCAACTTCAGTGGCTGGAACATGAGGACAGTGCTGGACAGACTTTTATGGTCTGTGTCCCACAAATGAGAACATGAATAGGCTGGAGTGGGCTTCGATGGCAACTCCAGCAGTTGGAACATAAGGATGGGGCTAGATAGACTTGTGTGGTCTTTGTTCCAGAAACACGAAAGAAAGACCATAATCAAGTATATAATATCACACTCGTTGATTTAATGATGAATTGATCATGAGTGTGACTATTGGCAGAGTGGATGGACCGTTCAGGTCTATTTGCTGTCACTTACTATGTTACTATTAATCCTCTTTGCTACCAGGCTGGTGCACAGACCTCAGCTCTGACACAGGCACGAGAATCAGATGTCACCTGACCTACTGGCGCGTGCATGTGGCGACCTCTCAGCACAGAGTGCAAGTGAATTGGAGACAAGTCTTACATGTGCGCACCAGAGTGTTCCAAGTTTCAACTTCGTTCCTTCCTTGCCTACAGTGCTGTGGCTCAAATCCAGAGAGAGGACTGAGGGAGCTGACTGGAACTTTCTTTATGTACTATTAAATTCTTACGGGGATGGGTTAAATTCTTACGGGGATGGGTGGGGATGGGTTAAATTCTTGCGGGGACGGGTGGGGACGGGTTGGGATGGTTTAAATTTTTGCGGGGATGGGTGGGGATGGGTAAGATTCCAGTGGGGATGGGTGGGGACGGGTAAGATTCCAGTGGGGACGGGCGGGGATGGGTAAGATTTCTGTCCCCGTGCAACTCTCTAGTATGGACTCTATGTGAGTTGGCTCTTTCCGTAAGTTTGTTCAAACAGGTGAGTCTTTAGTAGTTTACGGAAGGAAGCTTGATCGTCAATCATTCTCAGGTTGCGCGGTAGTGTATTCCAAGCCTGCGTGCTCTTGTGGGAAAAGGTTGATGCGTGCAGCGTCTTGTCTTTCATGCCTTTGCAAGTGGGGAAGTGGAGGTTTAGGTGTGTTCGGGATGATCTTTTAGCATTTCTGGGTGGTAGGTCTATTAGATCAGACATGTACGCTGGGGCTTCGCCGTAGATGATCTTATGGACTAGTGTACAAACTTTAAAAGTAACGCGTTCCTTAAGTGAAAGCCAATGTAGTTTTCTCTCGTAGTGGTTTTACCCTTTCATATCTTGGTTTTCCGAAGATGAGCCTGGCTGCTGTGTTTTGGGCTGTTTGAAGTTTCCTTAGTATTTGCTCTTTGCAGCCCGCGTATAGTGAGTTGCAGTAGTCCAGGTGGCTGAGGACGAGGGATTGCACTAGGCTGCGGAAGACGTATCTTGGGAAGAATGGTCTTATCCTTTTCAATTTCACATGCAGTAGAACATCTTCTTGGTTGTGTTGTTTGCGTGGGTTTCGAGTGTTAAGTGGCGGTCGATGGTGACTCCAAGGATTTTTTTGCGTTTCTGAGACTGGGAGGTTTAGGGTTGGTGTGTTTATTGCATTGAATTCATTTGTGTTGTATTGGGAGGTGAGTATCAGGCATTGGGTTTTTTTCTGCGTTTAGTTTCAGGCGGAATGCATCTGCCCATGTGTTCATGATGTGTAGACTTTGATTGATTTCGTTGGCGATTTCTTTGGCATCTTGTTTGAATGGGATGTATATTGTCACATCGTCGGCGTATATGTATGGGTTGAGGTTGTGGTTTGATAGGAGTTTGCTAAAGGGATCATCATTAGGTGAATATAGTTGGTGAGAGAGGCGATCCTTGTGGGACTCCACATTCAGGTGTCCATGCTTTGGACGTGGTTGAATTTGATGTGACTTGATACGAACGCATGGTTAAGAACCCCTTGAACCATTTCAGGACATTTCCTCCTATGCCAAAGTATTCAAGTATGTGTAGTAGGAAAATATGCCTCTATGTAATTCAGAAAATTAAAAAACTGTAATTAGAAATGTGAGAACATAGGTTGAAATATTGAGTTTATTTCATATTATGTTTTTTATATCCTGAGGTTTAGGTGGAATATAACAAGCCTTTGTAATCATAATTAGCAGAATGGGGTGGGCCACTGGGGCCATGGCCCCACCCATATTTTGCCCCCCCCCCCCCCAAACATCAATAACTAGAGAACTTGCTGGTGACGAGACTGGTTGTCTGTCCCCCTCCAACCAAAAAGATGTTGCTCTGTGCCTGTTTGGAAATGTATCATAGCTACAGTATCTGAATATAGTTTCCTTGCTGCTTATTTTGATTTGTATCATTTGTGCTCTGTTAGCAGGTGTTTTATTATATAATTGTAGTTTGCTGTTTCTAGGATTCGATCTGCCATCTGCAAGTTCACCTCATTTGACTGCAGTGGGCCACAGTAGCTCAGGACTTCCACTATATAGAGAGCCCCCCCCCCCCCCCCCCCCCCCCCCCCGGATATTTATGCTTACTAATGGTTTTCAGTGTAAGGTTAGCATTTGGCTCTCATGCTGTTTACAATATTTTGAGTTTTAGGTCAGGCCCTACCTGCTGTTACCTCGCCGTGGTGGACGAACGTCTTCCTCAGGGGAGGAGGACGGAGCAGCGCCCCCATTCGGCGGGCTCCCTCCGGCCGCGAGGCAGGCGCACGCCGTTCCTGTTTGTATACAGAGCCGCGCGAGCTGGGCCCAGCCTCCTCGGTGCCGGCGCCTGATTGGCCGCCGCGAGGGCAGGAGGCGGGAGCGAGCGCGCGTTCAGTCTCGCGCACGGGAAAAAAAGGGCGCGCGCGCGCGCGGAGGGGTTTATGGGATAGCTCAGTCAGCCATCTTTCAATTGTGTGTTTGCAGCCTGCCTGTAGCAGCAACAGAAGAGGCACCGCCGCCGCAGCAGCAGCTCGCGCTCTCCCCAGCCAGCGCGCGAGGTGAGCGAGTGTCCCCCGCACCGGTAACTCCCCCCTTCTTCGCTGTGTCCCGCGCGAGCCGCGCCACGCGCCTCTCTAAGCCCTTCCCGCCAACTTTTTTTTGTTGTTGTTGTTGTTTTGTCTCGCCGGAGAAAGTGCTGAGGAGAAGCGGGTGGCGGCAGCTGAGCGGCCGGTCCCCCGTCGCTTCCTTCCCCTCCGCCGCCTCCTCTCCCGGGAAGGCGGGCTGTCTTTCACTCGATGAAAAGCCCGGTAAAGCCCCGCTTTCCCCCCTCTCCGCCGACACCGTGTTGAAGGGGAGTGTTTGAGGTAGAAAGTGAAGTGAGCGGCGTGGGGTTGGCAGTTGGGGGAAGTGGGGAAAAGCGGGTTTGAAAGGCGGCCCCTGGTCCTCCTCTGCTTCTCCTGCTCCTCAGTCCTTGTTCAGCTTCACCATCTTGGCTTTTTTTTTTTTTTTTTTTTTCTCTTTCTTCTTCTCAGCCTCACCGACCATATTTATTCTCTGGCCCGAGTTGTCAGTGCCAGACGGGAGCAAATGCAGTGGGAGGGTCGGTAAACTAAAGCCCTTTTCCCCCGCTCCCTCTCCCACAACTTTTTTTTTATTCCTGGAAGTGGCGTCAAGGAAAATCATTTGTCAGAGGGAATTACATTTTTGCTCTCATTTTGTTGTTTTTTTTTTGTCCTACCCCGGCCGGGGCTACGTTGGCTGCTGCTTCCAAGTCTTACAATGTGTTGTTGGCCAGCGCGAGGCGCTTCGGTGCAGAGCAATTGGAGTGGGGGGGGGGGGGCAACGAATACCGGCAAAAGAAGGGTCTGAGGGGGGGGGGGGCAGCAGCCAAATCTCTCCACCGAAACTTAAAAGAAAAGTTTTTTTAGCGGCGTCCGGGGTTGAACAAAACAGCGCGCGCGATGCTTCCAGGGGCCACTGGAGCGCGAGGGTGGCTGCAGCCAGGGCTCGTGCGTTTCAGGGACACAGGGCTCCAGCCCAGAACCCCAATAATTCCTTTTACCTTTTGTGGGGGGGGGGGGGGGGGTAAAGGGACAGGGTTTCAGGCGCTGTTGCCGCATCCTCCTTTCCTTGCGCGTTTCTTGTGGATTCCGTGCAGCCGAATGTTTGCAGATGTTTTCTCCTTTTTTTTTTTGTTCTTGGGGGGTTTATGAGATGCATTTACAGAGACACAGATGCATTTTTTTTTTTTAAAGCTGGTTTCTGGGCAACTTGTGCAGCGCACGGAGATGTTGGCGAATGAGAGGCAGGACTGACTCTGTGTCTAGCGCCACCGTTTCAAACCACCAGCCTTGCTTATAGGCTTCACAATCCTATCAATCCCTGCGCCCCCTTTTTTTACATTCTTTTACTGGTTTATGCTTGCTTTTTTTGGGGGGTTTCTGAACTTTCAAAGTAGCTTTTTTTTTTTCCTCCTATTGGTTTACTTTTGATCATGTGGCTTTTTTTTTTTTATTTTATTTATTTCTCTTAATGGCTAGATCTGAGAGAAAGCAGCTCGTAGGGAGATGGCTCGTACCAAGCAAACTGCCCGCAAGTCCACCGGTGGGAAGGCACCAAGGAAGCAACTGGCCACGAAAGCCGCCAGGAAGAGTGCGCCCTCTACTGGCGGGGTCAAGAAACCACATCGTTACAGGTATGAAAATAAATTCAGAAACGTCATGGGGGGGGGGGGGGGGAATCGTGTAAGCATTTAATTGAATATTTTTATACATTGTGGCATGTTTTGCTTTCCTTGCATACAAAATATACTTCAACAAATATTTCTTAATTTGTGCCTATATATATATATATTTTTTTTTTAAATAATTGGTTGGAATTGGGATGTAATCTGTATGCAGCAATAAGCAGTTTGGCAGTTAATATTTATTTCCCACAAAATAGATTCTTGTGGGAGGATGTTTTGATTTTACAGCAGATCTTTTTCTTTTGTGAAATATAAAAACAAATCCTGCCACTTTTATGCGCCTTAATACAATATCATTTCTAATTCTCTACCCGGAAATGACAGTCGCCATTACGGCATAATGTAAGCCACATTGAGCCTGCAAATTGGTGGGAAAATGTGGGCTACAAATGCTACAAATAAATAAATCTTGAATTAGAGATACAGGTAGGATATTCAATAGACCGGTTGGTGCTTCTCCTGCTGTATTGTTTACATGGAGGCTGATGTCATTGTGCTGCCCGGGACTGCTCTGAACATGCTGCATTTACTGGCTCGGTGCCGGCTGTCCGGGACTTCTCTGGAGGCTTAACGTGTGTCGGTGCAGTTGAGGTCGTCCACCATAGGAGGGCCTAGTGGCGGCGTGTATGCAAAATCTATAGTGTTACGTTCATTCTAACACAAAGTAGGTTGTATATAGGGAGGGATGGGTTGCAGCCAGCTCTTTTTTTTTTTTTTTTTTTAAATCTCGTTTATAACATACTCAAAGTTTAAAGGGCTTGCTTTGTCTCAGATTTAATTCCACAATTCTATCACTTTTTCTAAAATAAGCTTAATGCAGTAAATTAAAGGCAAAAACAAATTGAATGCTTCTGCCCCCCCCCCCCCCCTTTCTGTATGTGGGTGGGGGGGGGGGATGGAATTGGTACTACTAATTTCTGTTGTGCTATTAGGTCTCCACGTTTGTATTAGAATTGTCAACCTTAGTGGTAACTGTTGCCTTGGCCAGATTAATTTTGTATTTTTATATTTCACAAAAAAAAACAGTTGCCCCAACAAAGTAAAATTAAAAACAGCAGTTTTTGACAATAGAGTAGAAACCTAGTGGTTAGGAAGCAGCTGGCTGAAAAATAGGAAAGCCCAGGTTCAAATCTACTGACTCCTGAACTTTAAAGCAAGATTACGTCATTTCCCCAACTACAAACTTAAGGGTCCTTTTTACTAAGCTGTGGCAAAATTAGGTTAGCATGCCTTTGCACAGGTTTTTTTTCCTTGCACTAAACTAAGGCTGTCTTTACTGCAGCAGTAAAAAAAAAAATGGCCTTTTTCTATTTTCTGGATCAACTGTAGGCACTACTGTTTTTTTTATCCCACATATTGAATTAGCACCATCTAACAGTGAACTGCCATTTACACAATGTAGAAAACAATTTCCCTTGAAACTGGCTTTTGCAATGACAATAAATCACAAGGACAAACATTTGAAAAAGTAGGCATTTTCCTACCAGAACCAGTATTCACACATGGACAACTGTATGTTGCATTTTCAAGAGTATGTAACTCCTCCGATGCAATTGTTATAGATGGTCCTGAACAAGGAAAGCTTTTCCCTCATTGTGACAAAGTTTACACAAAACATATTGTTTAATGAAATTTTAACAATGTAAACCAACATTCTCCGAGGACAAGCAGGCTGCTTGTTCTCACTGATGGGTGACATCCACGGCAGCCCCTCCAATCGGAATCTTCACTAGCAAAGTCCTTTGCTAGCCCTCGCGCGCACCGCGCATGCGCGGCCATCTTCCCGCCCGAAACCGGCTCGAGCCGGCCAGTCTTCTTTTGTCCGCACTCGGTACGGTCGTATTTTTCACCGTGTCGAGCCCCGGAGAGTCGACCTCGCGCGTCCATATTGTTGAACGTGTTTTTTCTTCGGAAAAGCTTTTCCTGTACTCGGGAAGTGCTCCGGAACCCCTCCACCGGGTTTCGTTTCAATCCTCCCCGTATTTCCAGCTTTTGACCCCGATAAGTTTTCTTTCGTCGTCGGGGTAGGCCTCTTTTCGGCCTCGGTCGAGATTTTCTCCCTCTACAGTTTTTGGTGCTCTTTTTCCGTCATTTCGGACTTTGATTTCGCCGGCGTGATTTTTCCGCCCATGACATCGAAGCCTTCCAGCGGCTTCAAGAAGTGCACCAGTGCGCCCGGGTTATCTCGCTCACTGATCGACACTCGTCGTGTCTTCAGTGTCTGGGGGCCGAGCACCGCCCTCGGAACTGTAGTCTGTGTTCCCTGCTTCAAAGGCGGACTCAGGTAGCGAGACTAGCCCAGTGGAACGTTTTGTTCTCGGGCTCTTCGTCGGCACCGGGATCTTCGAGTGCATCGACGTCGTCAGCGTCCAGACCATCTTCCTCGGCCGCCCTTGCATCGAGTGCATCGAGGCATCGGGCCCCTGCATCGGCGCCGAGACATCGGATAGCTGCATCGACGTCGGTGGTACCGGGACCTCGTCTGCTGATGTCGTCGGACGGTGGTGCATCGTCAGGAGTGCAGGTGAGGGCTGTCCATTCCCCTGCTGGTGGCGGTGAGCCTTCGGGTGGGTCTCCTCCCACCCTGAGTGCTCCTGCGGTACAGCCCCCCCCGAGACCGACCTTCTTCGGCCTCGGCCCCGAGGAAGCGACGGATGGATTCTACGTCCTCCTCGTCGGTGCCGGGGAGCTCCGGTGACATGCTTCGGAAGAAGTCGAAGAAGCATCGACACCGGTCTCCTCCCCGCGTCGGCACCGAGAGCTCTGGGTCGCCGAGGGGTTCGGCACCCAGCAGGCATCGGCACCGAGAGGACCGCTCACCCTCTGTCCAGGAGGTGTCGATGCGCTCCACTCTGGACAGCCCGGAACAGGTCCTGACGTCGACGCCTGCATCGACCTCACAGCCTTTCTCTGCAGCCGCTCTAAACGAGAGCCTCCGGGCCGTTCTCCCAGAGATTCTGGGAGAGCTGTTGCGCCCTACCCCTCCGGTACCGGCGGTGCTTGCGCCTCCGGTACCGTCGAGCGTGGCGCCGGCTGGCCCATCGCCCAGGTTGAGGTCCCCGACGTCGGTACCGCGTGCGGTACCGACCGCGGCCACCTCCCAGGAAGGCTCCCCGACTACGTCGGCGGAGGGAGCTTCGCCGATGCGGGCGAGGGAGTCTACCTCTCGACGCCCCCATCGTGGACGTGGCTCCACTGAGTCGAGCAGGGCGAGGTTGCAGACACAGGTTCGTGAACTTGTGTCTGACACCGAGGGTGAGGCCTCGTGGGAGGAAGAGGAAGATCCTAGATATTTCTCTGACGAGGAGTCTGAGGGTCTTCCTTCTGATCCCACTCCCTCTCCTGAAAGACAGCTTTCTCCTCCCGAGAGTCTGTCTTTTGCTTCCTTTGTCCGGGAGATGTCTACGGCCATCCCCTTCCCGGTGGTTGTGGAGGACGAGCCCAGGGCTGAAATGTTTGAGCTCCTGGACTATCCTTCTCCACCTAAGGAAGCGTCCACCGTTCCCTTGCACCATGTCCTAAAAAAGACATTGCTTGCGAACTGGACGAAACCCTTAACTAATCCCCACATTCCCAAGAAGATCGAGTCCCAGTACCGGATCCATGGGGACCCAGAGCTGATGCGCACTCAGTTGCCTCACGACTCTGGAGTTGTGGATTTGGCCCTAAAGAAGGCTAAGAGTTCTAGGGAACATGCTTCGGCGCCCCCGGGCAAGGACGCTAGAACCTTAGACTCCTTTGGGAGGAAGGCCTACCATTCCTCTATGCTCGTGTCCAAGATCCAGTCTTACCAGCTCTACACGAGCATACACATGCGGAACAATGTGCGGCAGTTGGCGGGCTTGGTGATGCTCTTCCCCCTGAGCAAGCCAAGCCTTTTCAGGAGGTGGTCAGGCAGCTGAAGGCGTGCAGAAAATTCCTGGCCAGAGGAGTTTATGACACTTTTGATGTTGCGTCCAGGGCCGCTGCTCAAGGTGTGGTGATGCGCAGGCTCTCATGGCTGCGTGCCGCCAACCTGGAGAATAGAATCCAGCAGCGGATTGCGGACTCGCCTTGCCGTGCGGACAACATTTTTGGCGAAAAAGTCGAACAGGTGGTAGAGTCTCTCCACCAGCGGGACACCGCATTCGACAAATTCGCCCGCCGGCAGCCTTCAGCTTCTACCTCTACAGGTAGACGATTTTTCGGGGGAAGGAAGACTGTTCCCTACTCTTCTGGCAAGCGTAGGTACAATCCTCCTTCCCGACAGCCTGCGGCCCAGGCTAAGCCCCAGCGCGCTCGCTCTCGTCAGCAGCGTGCGACTCAGCAAGGCCCCGCGGCTCCCCAGCAAAAGCAAGGGGCGAGCTTTTGACTGGCTCCAGCAGAGCATAGCCGACATCCAAGTGTCCGTGCCGGGCGACCTGCCAGTCGGAGGGAGGTTGAAAGCTTTTCACCAAAGGTGGCCTCTCATAACCTCCGATCAGTGGGTTCTGCAAATAGTCCGGCAGGGATACACCCTCAATTTGGCTTCAAAACCTCCAAATTGTCCACCGGGAGCTCAGTCTTACAGCTTCCAGCACAAGAGGGTACTTGCAGAGGAACTCTCCGCCCTTCTCAGCGCCAATGCGGTCGAGCCCGTGCCATCCGGGCAAGAAGGGCTGGGATTCTATTCCAGGTACTTCCTTGTGGAAAAGAAAACAGGGGGGATGCGTCCCATCCTAGACCTAAGGGCCCTGAACAAATATCTCGTAAAAGAAAAGTTCAGGATGCTTTCCCTGGGCACCCTTCTCCCCATGATTCAGCAAAACGATTGGCTATGCTCTCTGGACTTGAAGGATGCCTACACACATATCCCGATACTGCCAGCTCACAGACAGTATCTGCGATTTCAGTTGGGCACACGCCACTTCCAGTACTGTGTGCTACCCTTTGGGCTCGCCTCTGCGCCCAGGGTGTTCACAAAGTGCCTAGCTGTGGTAGCAGCGGCACTTCGCAGGCTGGGAGTGCACGTGTTCCCATATCTCGACGATTGGCTGGTGAAGAACACGTCCAAGGCAGGAGCCCTGCAGTCCATGCAGATGACTATTCGCCTTCTGGAGCTACTGGGGTTTGTGATAAATTACCCAAAGTCCCATCTTCTTCCAGTGCAGAACCTCGAATTCATAGGAGCCCTGCTGGATTCTCGGACGGCTCGCGCCTATCTCCCAGAGACGAGGGCCAACAACTTGTTGTCCCTCGTCTCCCGGGTGCGGGCGTCCCAGCAGATCACAGCTCGGCAGATGTTGAGATTGCTGGGCCATATGGCCTCCACAGTTCATGTGACTCCCATGGCCCGCCTTCACATGAGATCTGCTCAATGGACCCTAGCCTCCCAGTGGTATCAGGCCGCGGGGGGTCTAGAGGACGTGATCCACCTGTCCACGAGTTTTCTCGAATCCCTGTATTGGTGGACGATTTGGACCAATTTGACTCTGGGACGTCCCTTCCAAATTCCTCAGCCACAAAAAGTGCTGACCACGGATGCGTCTCTCCTGGGATGGGGAGCTCATGTCGATGGGCTTCACACCCAAGGAAGCTGGTCCCTCCAAGAACGCGATCTACAGATCAATCTTCTGGAGTTACGAGCGATCTGGAACGCTCTGAAGGCTTTCAGAGATCGGCTGTCCCACCAAATTATTCAAATTCAGACAGACAACCAGGTTGCCATGTACTATGTAAACAAGCAGGGGGGCACCGGATCTCGCCCCCTGTGTCAGGAAGCCGTCAGCATGTGGACCTGGGCTCGCCGGAACGGCATGGTGCTCCAAGCCACATATCTGGCAGGCGTAAACAACAGTCTGGCCGACAGGTTGAGCAGGATTATGCAACCTCACGAGTGGTCGCTCAACTCCCGAGTGGTGCGCCAGATCTTCCAAGCGTGGGGCACCCCCTTGGTGGATCTCTTCGCATCTCGAGCAAACCACAAAGTCCCTCAGTTCTGTTCCAGGCTTCAGGCCACCGGCAGACTGGCATCGGATGCCTTCCTCCTCGATTGGGGGAGGGCCTGCTGTATGCTTATCCTCCCATTCCTCTGGTGGGGAAGACTTTGTTGAAACTCAAGCAAGACCGAGGCACCATGATCCTGATTGCTCCTTTTTGGCCGCGTCAGATCTGGTTCCCTCTTCTTCTGGAGTTATCCTCCGAAGAACCGTGGAGATTGGAGTGTTTTCCGACCCTCATCACGCAGGACGAAGGGGCTCTTCTGCATCCCAACCTCCGGTCCCTGGCTCTCACGGCCTGGATGTTGAGGGCGTAGACTTTGCCTCTTTGGGTCTGCCAGAGGGTGTCTCCCGCATCTTGCTTGCTTCCAGGAAAGACTCCACTAAGAGAAGTTACTTCTTTCATTGGAGGAGGTTTGCCGTCTGGTGTGACAGCAAGGCCCTAGATCCTCGCTCTTGTCCTACACAGACCCTGCTTGAATACCTTCTGCACTTGTCTGAGTCTGGTCTTAAGACCAACTCCGTAAGGGTTCATCTTAGTGCAATCAGTGCATACCATTACCATGTGGAAGGTAAGCCGATCTCAGGACAGCCTTTAGTTCGCTTCATGAGAGGTTTGCTTTTGTCAAAGCCCCCTGTCAAGCCTCCTACAGTGTCATGGGATCTCAATGTCGTTCTCACCCAGCTGATGAAACCTCCTTTTGAGCCACTGAATTCCTGCCATCCGAAGTACTTGACCTGGAAGGTCATTTTCTTGGTGGCAGTTACTTCAGCTCGTAGAGTCAGTGAGCTTCAGGCCCTGGTAGCCCAGGCCCCTTACACCAAATTTCATCACAACAGAGTAGTCCTCCGTACTCACCCTAAGTTTCTGCCAAAGGTCGTGTCGGAGTTCCATCTGAACCAGTCAATTGTCTTGCCAACATTCTTTCCCCGTCCTCATTCCTGCCCTGCTGAACGTCAGCTGCACACTTTGGACTGCAAGAGAGCATTGGCCTTCTACTTGGAGCGGACACAGCCCCACAGACAGTCCGCCCAATTGTTTGTTTCTTTTGACCCCAATAGGAGGGGAGTGGCTGTAGGGAAACGCACCATATCCAATTGGCTAGCAGATTGCATTTCCTTCACTTACGCCCAGGCGGGGCTGGCTCTTGAGGGTCATGTCACGGCTCATAATGTTAGAGCCATGGCTGCGTCGGTAGCCCACTTGAAGTCAGCCTCCATTGAAGAAATTTGCAAAGCTGCGACGTGGGCTTCTGTCCACACATTCACATCCCATTACTGCCTGCAGCAGGATACCCGACGCGACAGTCGGTTTGGGCAGTCAGTTCTTCAGAACCTGTTTGGGCTTTAGGATCCAACTCCACCCCCCGAGGGCCCTGTTTGTTCTGTTCCAGGCTACACTCTCAGTTAGTTGGTAAATTTTTTAGGTCAATTTCTGTTATGTCCTCGCCGTTGCGAGGCCCAATTGACCATGGTGGTTGTTTTGAGTGAGCCTGGGGGCTAGGGATACCCCATCAGTGAGAACAAGCAGCCTGCTTGTCCTCGGAGAAAGCGAATGCTACATACCTGTAGAAGGTATTCTCCGAGGACAGCAGGCTGATTGTTCTCACAAACCCGCCCGCCTCCCCTTTGGAGTTGTGTCTTCCCTTAAGAGTATTGTCTTGCTACATACTGGACTGGCCGGCTCGAGCCGGTTTCGGGCGGGAAGACGGCCGCGCATGCGCGGTGCGCGCGGGCTAGCAAAGGACTTTGCTAGTGAAGATTCCGATTGGAGGGGCTGCCGTGGACGTCACCCATCAGTGAGAACAATCAGCCTGCTGTCCTCGGAGAATACCTTCTACAGGTATGTAGCATTCGCTTTACGTTTGTAATAAAAGTTGCTTACATTATGCTTACTGTCATTTAAAAAATATATATACATACACATATATAAAAAAAAACACATTACTCATTGTACAACCTGATTTCTGTTTTAATAATAATTTCAAGTACATCATCATTATTCTAGTGCCCATTTCATTTCTGTAAGAAACGGGCCTTTTTTACTAGTGTTAGAATAATTTTTGTCAGTGACAATAATAAAATTCTAATTTGTGAAGTGGATCTTCATAATAAAACTATACCACTAACTGTATGAGTATTTGATGGAAGCAATTTTTAGACAACTATGCTTTATAATATCAGCAACCCTTATCAATAACTAATTTCCTCAGCAATCCTCCAGACCGTTCAAGACGCTTGGGTTATGCATTCCTACCTAGCTACTTTACATGCAGGATAGGTCAGATATCGCTTTTAATGGACACTGTAGTGTTGTGTATTTGCATATTTTTTAGTTGTACACCTTTATGCACTTTGCTATCATTGATGGAATATTGGAGTGTTGATAGTTGTGATTTTAGGCAATCGTACTTTATATCAGCTCTATTGTAGCCACTTATAAAGTTAGTCGTATGGTTTTATTCTGAAGATCCACCTCACAAATTTTCATATCTGTGACAATTCTAATGATTTTGATTTTTCTGTGCCACAGAGGTCCTATCACGTAGGGTTGTGGTTCCCAAACCTGGTCCTGGAGGTACCCCGGCCAGTCAGGTTTTCAGGATACCCACAATGAATATTCGAGAGAAATTTGCATGCAGTTATTCTTCCCAATGTGCATCACTTCAACTAAAACTCAACACAGAAAACACACACTCATCGCAATACAATACATACAAACCCACAAACATCGACACCCTCCCAATCTCAGACAGCCTGAAAATTCTCGGAGTAACACTAGAGACCCAAGCAAAATCCACTATAAAGAAAATGTTTTTCTCAAAGTGGAAATGCGTGAAACCATTCTTCCCGAGGGGAATATTTTGTAACCTGATACAGTCAATGGTACTAAGCCACACAGACTACTGTAATGGAATCTATGTGGGATGCTAAGACCAAATCATAAAGAAACTTCAGACCGCCCAAAACACAGCAGCCAGGCTTATATTTGGAAAAACACGCGTTTTGACAGCGCCAAACCACTCCGAGAAAAACTGCATTGGTTACCAATCAAGGAATGCATCACTTTCAAAATCTGCATGACTGTTCACAAAATTATCTACGGTGAGGCACCGGGATACATGACAGACCTCAGACTTGTCAACTAGAAACAGCACAAAATCTGCACGATCATACCTAAATTTCCACTACCCGAGCAACAAAGGACTCAAATACAAATACACCTATGCATCCAGTTTTTGGGTGGTGGACTTTGGTCCTGAGGAACTGAGTTAGATTCCCACTTCAGGCACAGGCAGCTCCTTGTGACTCTGGGCAAGTCACTTAACCCTCCATTGCCCCATGTAAGCCGCATTGAGCCTGCCATGAGTGGGAAAGCGCGGGGTACAAATGTAACAAAAAAAAAAAAAGCGCACAACTGTGGAATGCACTGCCAAAAGCAGTAAAAACTATGCTCGACCAACTAAATTTCCGGAAAGCACTAAAGACAGAACTGTTAGCATACCCCACCAATCCAACATAAAATAACTGGACATCTGCGACACAATGTAACCAAAGACCGTAATGGACATTACATGACTCTTCCTCCCCTCTCCCTATCTTGTTCCTCCCAACTGTACCTACCATATATGTACCTCATTCTACCACAATATCACTTTGAATTAATCCAAACCGTGTATTTGTTCAGACCGGAATTGGCTAATGCCGTTTACGGTAACATAAGCCGCATTGAGCCTGCAAAATGGTGGGAAAATGTGGGATACGAATGCTACAAATAATCACTTTGCATCTGTCCACATTAAATTTTATCTGTCATTTGGATGCCCAGTCTTGGGTCTTTCTGCAATTTTTCAGTCTGCATGTGCTTTGTCATCTGCAGATTTAATAACATCAGTCGTTCGTTTTCCAGATCATTTATAAATATTAAATAGCACTGGTTCCAGTACAGATCCCTGCAGAACTCTGCTATTCACCCTCCTCCATTGAGAAAAACAGCCATTTAACCCTACCCTTTGTTTTCTGTCCAATAACCAATTCCTAATCCACAGGACATTGCTTCCTATCCCATGACTTTCTAATTTTCTCATGAGGAACTTTCCCAAAAGCTTTCTGAAATTGTAGATACACTACATTAACCGACTCACCTTTATCCACATGTTTGTTCACACTTTCAGACAATTGAAGTAAATAGGTGAGGCAAGATTTCCCTTGGCTGAACCTATGCTGACTCTGTCCCATTAAACCATGTTTGCCTATGTATTCTGTAATGTTATTCTTTATAATAGTTTCCACTATTTCGCCCGGTACTGAAGTCAGGCTTGCCAGTCTGTAATTTCCCAGATCACCCCAGAAACCTTTTTTTATTTTTTAAATCAGCATTACATGGGGCCAGTCTTCAGGTACTACAAAAGATTTTGACAGGTTACAGGTTACTAACAGCAGATCAGTACCCTTGGATGCATGCCATCCGGTCGTTCGATTTGGCTCAGTATGTCTTCAGGTTCACTGAGATTTCTTTTAGTTCCTCTGCGTCGTCACCCTTGAAAACCATTTCCGGTACAAGTAGATCTCTTAATATCTTTTTCTGTAAAGGCTGAAGCAAAGAATTCATTGTCTCTCCTCTATGGCCTTGTTCTCCTTGAGTACCCTTTCTGTTCCTTCATGATCTAATGGTCCCACGGATTCCCTCTGAGGCTTTCTACTTCTGTAAAAGTTGTTACTGAGAGCTTTGCATGTGTATTTACTGTTGCTTAGTAAAAGGACTCCAAAGAAATGTAACCCATCGTGTTCTGTATCAAGTTCTGCTCCAGTTGGGTCCTGTAAGCAGTTTACTGCTATTTGTTGCATTTGTATCCCACCTTATCCCACCTATCAAAGTGAGCCAACGTCAGGAGAGTTAACAGACAGCAAAGAGGTAATGGGGCAGACTGGATAGGCCATAGGGTCTTTATCTGCCTTCATTTGTCTCTTTCTATGTTTGACATTGTAAAAACCTAAATGTTTTGCTTAAGGGTAAAAACTGATGAATACGCAAAAAAAAATCATTTCAAAACCCCCCCTATTTAAAAAGAACAATGATTATGGTTAGGTTCTTTAATATCCTTCTGCTAGGAGGGAAAACATGTATTAGGGAAAGGATTTTGGAAGTTGGACCTTAGCACATTAGAAATTATGGAGAGTTATCTGACTGCTTTCCTTCTTAAGCTTTAACTTGGGAAGATGCAAAGTCAGCCCAGCATTTTATGTTAAATAGCACATGTGACTCATTGATTTTAAGAAATGTGCTAATGGTACCTGTTCTGATTTATGCGAAAATAACTTGTTTTTTTTCTCTTTTTAAACAGATTGTTAACAAATTGCTTGTATATTGTGTTTGGCTTGGGTAAACTAGCTTATATAATGGGGAAGTGTGCAAAAAAATATCTCGGTATTTAAATATAACTGTTTTTGCCAAGGAAATTAAATTGCTGTTTTTTAAACAGTTGATATTACAGTTATAACCTTTTTACAAGAAATGGTATTTTGATTTTCCAGTAACCTTAATGTAATTCTTTTCTTAAGGCCAGGTACAGTAGCCCTGCGTGAAATCAGGCGTTACCAGAAGTCCACTGAGCTGCTGATTCGTAAACTTCCCTTCCAGCGTCTGGTCCGTGAAATTGCTCAGGACTTCAAAACGGATTTGCGCTTCCAGAGCGCTGCTATTGGTGCTTTGCAGGTAACACTGAAAGGCTGGTCATTGAGATTTCATTGAGATTGGGGGGGGGGGGGGTTAATGGCTCCTATGAAAGGTGTAAGGCTAGTGCAATAGTGACGGGAGAGACTTGAATCGCATGGTCCCAAGGCCTCAGCTGGCCTATTGGTCAGTATTTCCTTAAGGATGCAGTACAGATAGCAAGAAGCTGGGAATTCTGTGAAGCAAAATAGATCTGACATATCTCTAACTTGAGTTTCCTCAGCGACCCTCCAGACCGGTCAAGACGCGTGGGTTATGTCCTCCTACCAGCAGAGGGAGACTGAGAAAACACTAAGCTTTTGAAGCCTGTATATATAACCTGTGCAGAACCTCCACTAGCCAGTATTTTCTCAGTCTCAGCAGAGGTAGCAGTTGACAGCCTGTGCAGTCTCCAAGAGTCTGGTGAGGTAGTTTGTCATTGGGTCGTAGGATTTTTTTCCTTCCAAACTTTATTCTGTTGCAGTACCCTGTACGTGTGTGTAAAAAAAAAAGTGCTGTGGGGCCCAGTTTTTTCCCCCTGGGGTGTTACACCTATGTTTGGGTCCCTCCCCCTGTGCTGCTCTCTATTTCATTTTGCTTGCCAGCTTTGTGCCTCGGCTGCTTTCTCAGTATTGTAGCCTTGAGTGCCTTACAATTTCCAGATGCCAGAGTTGGAGTACTGTGCCTTTAAGGGCATTTATTTCTTTATTTTCAGCGGACCGAACGGGGGTTTCCTCCTCAACCCTCCAGACCGGTCAGGATGCTTGGGTTATGCTCGCCTACCAGCAGAGGGAGACTGAGAACACTAACTTAAAACTATGTACATATAACCTGTGCCTAGCCACCTGTCGTCAGTATCTTCTCAGTCTCAGCAGAGGGTAGACAGGCAACCTGTGCAGCTTGTCTGGTCTGGTAGGATTCAGAGATTTAGGAGCTTCTTTTGGTCTGTTTTTCAGTTTTATCCCTGTGCCTGGAAGACTTTAGTGTGCTGGGGGTTGGTGGGTCCGGTGGGGCCTGCCATTGTCCCCTTTGGGGTGTCACACCCGGGTGGCCGGGTCCCTCCCCCTAACTGGCTCTCCCGTTTGGGCAGCTTTGTGCCTCGGCTGCAGTTCTGTGCTGCAGCCTTGAGTGCCGTTTAGTTTTAGCAGCAGCAGGGCTCAATTTCAGGCTGCAATAAAGTTTTGGAAAAAAAAAAAAACTCAAAGATCGAAGGCCCAAGCGGTGTGGAGAGCTGAGTGAGCTGCAATCTGGGGTTCCGGAGTTGTTCAGCTGCTTTGGGGCGCTGTTTTGCAGGCTTCTGGTGAGTGGGCTGTCAGCTGTATGTTTAGGCGCGATGGTGGGAAAGCCGCTGTGATGCAGATTTTGTGCGCGCCTGGGGCTTGAAGTGGTTGGCGGTTCCTGCCGTTTCTGTGGCGAACCGAAGTCGTCTTCCTCCGCTCCGTCGGTGTTAGCGGCGGAGGTTCCCGCGTCGGGCCCTCCAGAGCCGGCAGTGTCTCAGTCTGGCAGCGTGGCCGGAACCGCCGCCATTTTGGAATCGGCACCGCAAGGCCCGGAGTTGGTTGGAGGACCTTTAGGCAGTCAGTTGTCCGGTTTTTCTGGGGGGGACGGTCCTGGTCGGATGGGTTTCCCGCCGGATTTTATTTGCAGTTTGTTCCAGGCCTGGCAGGCGGGGCCGACGTGAGCAGAGCCCCCTAGTCTTGGGACGGGGGGTGCCAGTGTTAAGAGACCACGTTTGGAGTGGTCGGAGGACTTGGAAAGTTTTTCCCCTCCGGAGTCAGAGGGCGATTTTAGTCCCCTGGAGGAGGATGAGGGGCCATTGGTTGGTTATGAGAAGGAGCTTGCTGTGCCTGGGGAGGACCCTTCGGTGGTCCGCATTTTTCACCGCGATGAGTTGGCAGAACTTATTGAGCAGGTGTCATCGACTCTCAAGTTTGAGGCGTCAGCTCCAGTGACAGCCGGGTCGCAGGATCCTTTGGTGAAGGGGATTCGGCAGGTATCTCGCACTTTCTCTATGAACGCGGATCTGAGGGAAATGATTACCCAAGAGTGGCGTTCACCAGAAGATCAGTGTAAGGTGGCTAGGGCCATGGATAAGTTGTACCCGCTTCCGCAGGAGGATAGAGATTCCCTCCGGCCTCCGACCTTGGATGCCGTGGTGACGGCTGTGACTAAGGCTACGGCTATTCCAGTGGATGGGGGGGCCGCGTTGCGGGACCCGCAGGACAGGAAATTGGAGACGTTTCTCAAGCGGAGTTTTGATTTGTCTGCTTTGGCGCTGCAGGCGTCGGTTTGTGGAGGCCTGGTGGCCCGGGCGTGTTTCCGCTGGGCGGAGCGGCTGCTGGATAGCCCGCCGGCTGATAGTGCCTCCTTAGTTCAAGATTTGGCAAGGTTGGAGATGGGGTCGTCCTTCATGGCTGATGCACTGTATGATTTGTTACGGGGTTCGGCTAAGAACATGACCCTGGCGGTGGCTGCTCGTCGGGCCCTGTGGTTGCGGGGCTGGATGGCTGATGCTGCTTCTAAGGCAAAGCTGTGTTCACTGCCGTTTAAAGGTTCTTTGCTTTTTGGGGAAGAGTTGGATAAGTTGGTGAGGGGTCTTGGTGATGCTAAGGTTCCTCGTCTTCCGGAGCTTCGTCCTAAGGCTGCTAGGGGGTCCGCGGTGCGCGGACAGTTTCAGGAAGCTCGACGATATCGGCCTGGCAGGTCCTCCGGGGGGACTAGGGTTCGTTTTTTCCAAAGAACTCAGTCCTTTCGAGGTGGTCGCCATGGAGGGCGAGGTTCCTCGTCGGAAACGCCCGGAGCGTCCCGTCCTTCGCAATGATGGTTTGGGGACCCAACCTCTGGTTCGCGTGGGGGCTCGTTTGCGCTTGTTTTACCAGAGGTGGGTCCAGATCACCTCAGATCAGTGGGTGCTGCAGATTGTGCGAAACGGCTACGCGTTAGAGTTCGACGGTCCTCTGCCCGATTTCTTTCTCGTGTCTCCTTGTCATTCCAGGCGCAAGGCGAGAGCAGTGCGAGAGACCTTGGCGCGTCTGGTCGAGTTAGGAGCAGTAGTTCCGGTTCCTCCAGGAGAGCGAGGTACGGGTTGTTATTCCATCTACTTCGTAGTCCCCAAAAAGGAGGATGCTTTTCGGCCCATTTTGGACCTCAAGAAGGTCAATGCGGCTCTGAAGGTTCCTTCCTTTCGAATGGAGACGCTGCGCTCGGTCATTGTAGCGGTTCAGGAAGGAGAGTTTCTGACGTCTTTAGATCTGACGGAGGCTTACTTGCACATCCCCATCCTAGAGGCACACCAGCGTTTTCTTCGCTTTGTGGTGTTGGGGAGACATTTTCAATTTTGTGCTCTTCCGTTCGGCCTGGCGACAGCGCCTCGCACCTTTTCCAAGGTCATGGTAGTGGTGGCGGCTGCGCTGCGTTTGCAGGGCATTTTGGTCCATCCGTACCTAGACGACTGGTTGATTCGAGCCAAATCAAAATCAGAGAGCGAGGAGGTCACCGGTCAGGTGGTGTCCTTTCTGCAGTCTCTCGGTTGGGTTGTCAATCTGGCCAAGAGTCACCTCGTTCCGTCGCAGTCCCTAGAGTCCGTTTCGACATGAAGAGAGGCCGTGTGTTTTTGACAGCTCCTCGCATCTCCAAGCTACAGTCTCAGATCCGGCAGCTCCGAGCTCAGAGGGCGCCGTCGGCGCGGGAGTATCTTCAGGTGCTGGGTCTGATGGCGGCATCAATAGAGGTGGTGCCCTGGGCCGGGGCCCACATGAGACCGTTACAGGTAGTGTTGTTGTCTCGCTGGTCTCCTCAGTTTCAGAGTTTGGAGGAGAGGCTCTCACTGCCGGAGGTGGCTCGGTGCAGTCTTCGCTGGTGGCTCCACTCTCCGAATCTAGCGAAGGGCATGCCGTTGGACACTCCAGATTGGGTGGTGCTGACCACGGATGCGAGTCTGTCAGGATTGGGGGCGCATTGTCTGGGTCAGGTGGCCCAAGGGCGTTGGACGTTGGAGGAGGCGAGTTGGTCCATCAATCGCCTGGAGACGCGAGCTATTCGTTTGGCTCTTCGGGCCTTTCAGAGTCTTCTGGACGGCAAGGCAGTCAGGGTTCTTTCAGACAATGCCACGGCCGTCGCTTATGTAAATCGACGGGGGAACGAAGAGTCCCGGGTTAGCGGTAGAGGCGACGGAGTTGCTGTCTTGGGCAGAAGTTCATCTGCAGAGTCTGTCAGCGGGACAACGTGAGTGCAGATTATCTGAGCAGGCATACGTTGGATCCCGGAGAGTGGGCTCTCCATCCCTCAGTGTTCGAGCAGATAGTGTTGCAGTGGGGTCGGCCAGTGTTGGATCTTATGGCGTCGGCCGACAATGCGCAGGTCTCTCGGTTTTTCAGTCGTCGAAGGGATGCTCGAGCCGAGGGCATCGACGTGTTGGTGCTTCCGTGGCCAACTCAGCAGCTGCTCTACGTGTTCCCGCCGTGGTCGCTGGTGGGCCGCGTGGTACAGCGGATCGGTCGTCACTCGGGGTTAGTGGTTCTGATAGCACCCAATTGGCCCCGGCGTCCGTGGTACGGAGATCTGATGCGGTTGCTGGTGCAGGATCCGATTCCCTTGGGGCCTCGGGTGCGACTGGTTCAGGGGCCGATAGAGATGGCAGATCCCTCTCCGTTCTTGCTTACGGCTTGGCTCTTGAGGGGCACCGGTTGAGAAAGAAAGGGTTTTCGCCCAGAGTGGTTGATACGATGTTGCGGTCTCGCAAGAGGTCTACTTCTTTGGCGTATGTGCGAGTGTGGCGCACCTTCGAGAATTGGTGTCAAGAGCGGGCTTATGTCCCTTTGCGTGCTTCGGTGGTGGAAGTTTTGGATTTTCTGCAGGATGGCTTGGAGAGGGGGCTGTCGATCTCTTCCCTGAAAGTGCAGGTTTCTGCCTTGTCTTTTTAGAGGTAAGATTCGGGGAGTTTCCTTGGCGGCTTCTCCTGATGTGGGGCGGTTCCTGAAGGCAGTGAAGTTGATTTGGCCGCCTCGTCGTCCGTTGGTTCCGCCTTGGGATTTAAATTTGGTTCTGGAGGCGTTGGTGGCACCTTCGTTTGAACCCGTGGCATCCATTACATGTAAGGATCTTACTTTGAAGGCGGTTTTTCTGGTGGCCATTTCTTCGGCGCGTAGGATTTCAGAGCTTCAGGCTCTGTCTTGCAGGGAGCCTTTTCTGTCGTTTGCTAAGGAGAAAGTGACTTTACGGACGGTTCCTTCCTTTGTGCCTAAGGTGGTGTCGGCTTTTCATGTCAACCAGGTGATTTCCTTGCCTGTGTTGGGGGATCGCGCTGGGGATCTTACGCAACGTCGGCTGGCTAAGTTGGATGTACGGCGTGTTTTACGGTCTTATTTGCACAGAACGCAGGATTTTCGAGCATCGGATAGGTTGTTTGTGTTGTTTGGAGGTCCCAAAAAAGGGGCAGCAGCTTCCAAGGCTACTCTGGCTAGGTGGTTGAAGGAGACTATTGCGTCGGCATACGTGTTGAAGTGCCGTGCCCTCGGTGCTTAAGGCTCATTCTACTCGGGGGGTAGCGGCTTCTTGGGCGGAAAGTAGTTTTATTCCTCCGCAGGATATTTGTAAGGCAGCGGCGTGGTCTTCCATCCATTCCTTTGTGAAGCATTACAGACTTGATGTTCAGGCAAAAGAGGATGCTCGGTTTGGAGCGGCTGTGTTGTCTTCTGCTTTTCGAGGGTCCCACCCTTAAGTTTCTACTGCTTTGGTACTTCCCAAGCGTCTTGACCGGTCTGGAGGGTTGAGGAGGAAGGTGAAATTAGGCCATATCTGCTAATTTTCTTTCCTCTAGACCCTCCAGCCCGGTCAAGAGCCCGCCCTGTGTATTATCAGAAGTGATTTTGAGCCGTGTTCTGCTATGACTATTCTTTCAAGTTTAGTGTGGTCGGAGAGAATTTCTTTGACTCTAAAACAGTACAGAGCGGGACGTTTGGATGTTCCGTCTGTGGAGGCACACTGTTGGTGTTTGACTATTGGTTTTCCAGGTACAGGGGTTTTGTTTCTCATTTTCAGGTTTTTTGGTTTTCTGCTTTGCTAAGCAGATACTGACGACAGGTGGCTAGGCACAGGTTATATGTACATAGTTTGAATATGTACATAGTTTGAAGTTAGTGTTCTCAGTCTCCCTCTGCTGGTAGGCGAGCATAACCCAAGCGTCTTGACTGGTCTGGAGGGTCTAGAGGAAAGAAAATTAGCAGGTAAGGCCTAATTTCACCTTCGATTCCTTGCTGGAACGAGGGAGCAGCGCTTTCTTCAGTGCTTTTGCAGTGTGAGTGAGTTTTTGGTTTGGCACGTTTGCGGAACAGCTTTTCCCTTCCCTCGTGGTTTATGGTGGCCCAGCTTCTCCGATGTCGCGCGTGCTCGTGGCGAGGGGTAGAGGCGCCGGGCGCTTAGTGTAAGCTTTGTGGTGCGCCTATAAAGGTGGCTGCGGCTCCCCCCGACTTGACCTCGGAGGGATCGATGGTGTTGGGAGTCTCCGGGTCAGCGGGAGCGTAGGCAGGGCCGCTGTCAGCGGGAACGGCCGCCATCTTGAGTCCGACGCGGCCCGTGGAGCCAGCTGTTTTTGGGCCTGCGGCCTCCGTTTTTGGCACAAAAGGGCCTAATGACGGTCCAGGAATGGTGGGCTTTCCTCCAGATTTTGTCTGGACGCGGTATCAGGCCTGGAGATCGGGACGACCCCCCCCCCCCCCCCCCAATTGGAAGAGGGGGCTGTTTCCGTCTTGGCTGAGAGACCGCGGTTAGAGTGGTCAGAGGACAGGCATTGTTTTTCTCCTGTAGCTGCAGAAGCTGTGCTTAGTGATCTGGGGTAGTTAGATGGAATTGACGGCTCTCAGGAGCAGGATTGTTGGATTCCTGGAGAGGATCCTTCATTAGTGCGGATTTTCCATAGAGATGAGCTGTCAGAACTCATAGATCGGGTGTCGTCCACCCTTCAGTTTGGTCCTGAGGTGGCTTTGGGGGAAACTGGCCAGGATCTGTTGGTGAAGGGCATTCAGCGTCAGGCGTGATCCTTCCCTATGAACAAGGATCTCCTAGAGATGATTTCTCAGGAATGGGATTTGCCGTGTAAGGTGGCAAAGGCAATGGCGAGGCTTTATTCCCTCCCTCAGGAAGATAGGGATTCCTTTAAGGCTCCCACGGTAAATGCAGTAGTGACGGCAGTAATTATAGCTACGGCTGTCCCGGTTGATGGAGGAACGGCCCTCCGTAATCCTCAGGATAGGAGGTTGGGATCTTTTCTCAAGCGTAGTTTTGTTTTGTCGGCTCTAGCCCTGCAGGCCTCGGTTTGTGGGGGTCTGGTAGCTCGGGCATGTTTTCGTTGGGCCGAGAAGCTCCTGGATGATTCGGTAGATGTTGGTTCTTCTGGGGGTCAGGAGTTAGCCAACTTGGACATGGGTTCATCCTTTTTGTCAGGCATTTTATGATTTGTTGCGTACTTCAGACAAAAATATGGCTATGCTTGTGGGAGCGTGTAGAGCTATGCTCTTTGGAGAAGATTTGGACAAGTTAGTGTGAGGTCTTAGTGATACCAAGGTTCTATGGCTCCAGATTTTCGGTTCAAGGTAGGGGCCAGAACTAGTTCTTCTCGGGGACGGTTTAGGGAGGCTCAGCGGTATAGGCCGGGCAGATAGAGTGGGACCTACCCCTAGCTGTCTGTTCGTCTGTCCAATTTAGATTGTAAGCTCTGAGCAGGAAATGTTTAATAGTAGTAGTAGTAGGACCTCTAGGGGTCGGTTTTTCCAGCGCACACAGTTCTTTTGTGAGAGTCGTCGCGGAGGGCGTGGCTTTTCCGCGGGAGGTTAGTATTCAGGCCGCAATTCCCAATGAAGGTGTGCGGGCTCAGGCTCTGGTACATGTTGGGGTTCGGCTGAGTCTGTTTTACCAGAGCTGGGCCCAAATCAGGTCAGATCAGTGGGTTCTCGAGGTGTTTCTAGGCGGATATGCGCTGGAATTTGAAAGCTGTTCTCCCAAAGTGTTTCTGGAATCCCTCTGTCGGTCTTGGAGCAAGAGGGCAGCAGTGAGGGACACTCTGCGGTGGCTGCTCGCGTTGGGAGCCGTGGTTCCTGTTCCTTCAGATCAGCAACGCTCGGGGTGCTATTTGATCTATTTTGTGGTCCACAAGAAAGAGGACACTTTTCGTCCCATTTTAGATCTCAAAAGGGTCAATGTGGCACTCAAGGTGCCCTCTTTCCGGATGGAGACGTTGCGGTCGGTCACTGGTGCGGTCCGGAAAGGAGAGTTTCTCACTTCCCTGGATTCGACGGAAGCTTATCTTCACTTTCCTTCGTGCGGCCTTTTGGTTCCAAGTTGCAGGGTCCGATTCGTCGGTTCCTTGCAGAGAAGGCGCCGACGGCCCGTACTTATCGTCAGGTCCTGGGCCTGATGGTGGCAACCATAGAGGTAGTTCCGTGGGCCAGGGCGCACATGCGTTAGGTACAGTCAGCTCTGCTCAGTCGTTGGTCCCCTCTGTCGCAGGACTTGGAGATGTGTTTTCCGCACTGGTGGCTCAACCCTCGCAATTTGGGAAAAGGAATGCCGTTGGAGTCCCCACAGGGGCTGGTAATGGTCAAGGATGCCAGTCTGCAAGGTTGGGGGGCACATTGTCTCGGTCAGGTAGCTCAAGGCAGGTGGTCTCGGGCAGAAGCAGAGTGGTCCATCAACTCGGCCATTCGGGTGGCGCTCCAGGCCTTGCCATCGGTAGTTCGCCACAAGGCAGTCCCGAGTGCTCAGCGACAACGCCATGGCAGTAGCGTATGTATGTCAACCGTCAAGGGGGGACGAAGAGCCTTGGCGGCGCAGTTGAACTCATCTTCAGGCTCTCTTGGCAGCGCATGTGGCCGGGGTAGGTCACATAGATGCAGATTATCGCAGCAGGCACACTCTAGATCCCAGAGAGTGGTCTTTTCTTCGGTCAGTGTTCCAGCAAGTTGTTGGTCTGGGGACTTTCGGTGATAGATCTTAGGGCAACGGCTTGCTATGCGCAAGTTCAAAGATTTTTTCAGTCGCTGAAGAGACCCTCGAGCGGAGGGAATCGATGCTCTTCTGTTGCCTTGGCCTCGGGAGTGGCTGTATGTGTTTCCTCCGTGGCTGTTAGTCAGTCAAGTAATATAGCGCATTGAACATCACTCCGGTCGGGTGATTCTGGTGGCTCCAGATTGGCAGCGTCGACCATGGTACGGAGACCTGGTGCGGTTGGCAGGGGCGGCGGCCCTGCCTTTGTTGGGATCAGTTCTGTGTCAAGGCCCGATAATCATGCCGGATCCGGCTCTGTTTTCGCTTACGGCTTGGCTCTTGAGCGGCACAAGTTGAAGGGGCTTTCGTCCAGTGGCTTTGCTACGATGTTGAGTTCCCGTAGATGATCCACTTCCTTGGCGTATGTCCGGGTTTGGAGAATCTTTGAGCACTGGTGTGAAGACCATCGAGTTCGGCCGTTTCGCTCTTCGGTGGCGGAAGTTTTGGAATTTTTGCACGATGGTGTTGATAGGGGTCTGGCCTTGTCTACACTGAAGGTTCAGGTGGCAGCTTTGTCATGTTTTCGTGGGAAGCTTCAGTTAAAGTCCTTTGCTTCTGTGCCTGAGGTGCGTTTTTTGAAGGGTGTTAAGTTGCTGCGTCCGCCTCAGTGACGGATGGTTCCTCCGTGGGATTTGAAGCTAGTTTTGGATGCTTTGATCAGGCCTCCGTTTGGGCCTCCGGTATCGGCATCTTGTAAGGATTTATCTTTAAAGACGGTCTTGTTGGTGGCGATTACTTCAGCACGGAGGGTTTCAGAGCTTCAGGCTTTGTCTTGTAGGGAACCATTTTTGTGCTTTCTGAGGGAAAGGTTTCGTTGCGGACGGTGCTTTCCTTTTTTGCCCAAGGTGGTTCCGAGTTCCATGTTAATCAGGTCATCTCTCTGCCAGTGTTGGGTGATATGGCTCGAGATTCGGACCAGCGTGGTATTGCCAAGCTGGATGTCAGGAGAGTTTTGAGTTCTCTCTGGAACTCAGGACTTCAGAGCCTCTGACTGTTCGTTCTTCATGGTGGCCCAAAGAAGGGTGCAGCGGCTCCTAAGGTGACCATAGCACGGTGGTTGAAGGAGGCGGTTGCATCTGCTTACTTGAAGGGTCCTGTGGTGCCATGGGGCTGGTCTGCTCATTCCACTAGGGGAATGGCAGCCTCGTGGGCGGAGAGTAGTATGATTTCTCCGTTAGATATTTGACAGGCTGCGGTTTGGTTTTCGTTGCATTCCTGTGTGAAGCATTATAGGATTCCTGTGCATGCAAAGGACGAGGTGCGCTTTGGGGCAGCAGTTTTGACCTCTGGCCTTAGTAGGTCCCTCCCATAAGTTAGTTACTGCTCTGGTACGTCCCACGCGTCTTGACTGGTCTGGAGGGTCGCTGAGGAAGATGAAATTAGATCTTACCTGCTAATTTTCTTTCCTCTAGACCCTCCAGACCGGTCAAGAGCCTGCCCTGTCTGTATTGGAGGCCAGGAGGTGTGTTTGTTGGATAATTCTTGGCAGCTGTAGATTGTTGTTTCTCTAATTGCAGACTCTGTTTATTTCTGTTTTGTGATAGGAGTCTGGGACAGGTGGGGCTCTTCTTTGATAGTCCACCTGTAGAAGCCCAACTGTTTTATCAAAGGCAAAGGAACATGTTTCCGTAAGAGCAAGCGGAAGATGTTTCTTGTTTTTGCAGTTTACTGTGACCACGTACAGGGTTGCTAGTTGTTAGTGTTTTTTGTTTCTCTGCTTTGTTAGGGTTATACTGGCTAGTGGAGGTTCTGCACAGGTTATATATACAGGCTTCAAAAGCTTAGTGTTTTCTCAGTCTCCCTCTGCTGGTAGGAGGACATAACCCACGCGTCTTGACCAGTCTGGAGGGTCTAGAGGAAAGAAAATTAGCAGGTAAGATCTAATTTCACCGTTGTGCTCCCCTGCACAGATTAACAAGTAGGAAACAAAAATTCCATAACACAATTTTGAGAATCTCTCAACTCTTCTCCTTGACGACCTTTATAAATTCTATATGCTAGTCAACAAATTGTTAGATGTCCAGCTTTTATATTAGTACATAAGACTGGAGTGCAACAGTTGCCTAGTGGTTAGAGCAATGGGCTGAGAACCAGAGAAGTCAAATTAACTCGACTGTTGCTTTTTGATACTGGTTAAATCACTTAACCCTCCATTTATTTTGTTACATTTGTATCCCACATTTTCCCACTTTTTGCAGGCTCAGTGTGGCTTACATAATACCGTTAGGCAGTCTCCAATTCAGGTATGAACAAAATACAGAGTGAAGTTGTAGTAGAGTAGAGTTCATGTGTGACAAAAACATTTGGGGATCATAGAGAAGGTAGAGTTCATACAGTAAGTCCCCTGGAGGCAGGGAAATAACCTATACATCTTGCTAAAAATTGCGTAAGCCGGTGGTTCCCAAACCTGGTCCTGGAAGCACCCTAGCCAGTCAGGTTTTCAGGATATCCCCAATGAATATTCATGAGATTTTGCTACTTTGACATCATCACCCTTGCATATCCTGGTGCAGCAGAGCACTTTGCCAGTAACTTCTGTAATTTTTCTATATGCACTCCTTAATGAGGCAGCTTGTGCTAAAGTAGAGGGACCTCAAGGGTGCTGGCTGATTTTTCCCTTTGGGAAACAGATCCTATGGGGCTGAGAGTTCTCCCAAGCAGATGAGAGCACATCTACGATGGCATTACTGCTTTCACAGTACTGTTTGGCTCTGGGCTAGACAGGCTTCCTGTCCAGTACAGTTGGTAAAGTTAAAAAAAACAAAAAAAAAAAACAGCTACCCCTGGTGTGGAAGTAAGTAGTCTGCATCAGCCCAAACAGAGCAGCTGGGGAAGCCTGACTGAAAAGGTAAAATGGGCTGCAGGCTAGGGTTGCTGACGTAGAGTAGCATGACTAGATCCCATTGCTGTACTGTGGTGGGGATTTCACTGGGATGCAGGCATTCTTACACATTTGCAGAGGATTGTTTGCCAGATTGCAAAACTGCTTTCCCAATCTCGCCCTGGATCCTAGTGTGCTGCCCCAAGAGAAAAAATTATTTTGGCAGCCATCTTTCCTGCACAGCATACCTAGTACATAATGCCACACTGGGAAAAGACCAAGGGTCCATCGAGCCCAGCATCCTGTCCACGACAGCGGCCAATCCAGGCCAAGGGCACCTGGCAAGCTTCCCAAACGTACAAACATTCTATACATGTTATTCCTGGGATTTTGGATTTTTCCAAGTCCGTTTAGTAGCGGTTTATGGACTTGTCCTTTAGGAAACTGTCCAACCCCTTTTTAAACTCTGCTAAGCTAACCGCCTTCACCACATTTTCCGGCAATGAATTCCAGAGTTTAATTACACGTTGGGTGAAGAAAAATTTTCTCTGATTTGTTTTAAATTTACTACACTGTAGTTTAATCGCATGCCCCCTAGTCCTAGTATTTTTGAAAAGCGTGAACAGACGCTTCACATCCACCTATTCCACTCCACTCATTATTTTATATACCTCTATCATGTCTCCCCTCAGTCGTCTCTTCTCCAAGCTGAATAGCCCTAGCCTCCTTAGTCTTTCTTCATAGGGAAGTTGTCCCATCCCCACTATCATTTTAGTTGCCCTTCGCTGCACCTTTTCCAATTCTACTATCTTTCTTGAGATGCGGCGACCAGAATTGAACACAATACTCAAGGTGCGGTCGCACCATGGAGCGATACAACGGCATTATAACATCCTCACACCTCTTTTCCATACCTTTCCTAATAATACCCAACATTCTATTCGCTTTCCTAGCCGCAGCAGCACACTGAGCAGAAGGTTTCAGTGTCTTGACGACGACACCCAGATCCCTTTCTTGGTCCGTAACTCCTAACGTGGAACCTTGCGTGACGTGGCTATAATTCGGGTTCTTTTTTCCCACATGAATCACCTTGCACTTGCTCACATTAAACGTCATCTGCCATTTAGCCTCCCAGTCTCGTAAGGTCCTCTTGTAATTTTTCACAATCCTGTCGCGAGTTAACGACTTTGAATAACTTTGTGTCATCAGCAAATTTAATTACCTCGCTAGTTACTCCCATCTAGCACAGACCCCTGAGGAACCCCCCTAACTACCCTTCTCCATTGTGAATACTACCCATTTAACCCCACTCTGTTTCCTATCCTTCAACCAGTTTTTAATCCACAATAGGACATTTCCTCCTATCCCATGACCCTCCAATTTCCTCTGTAGCCTTTCATGAGGTACCTTGTCAAACGCCTTTTGAAAATCCAGATGGCACAACATCAAAAAGATGAAACCATCTCCCTTGTGCAGATGCAATATTGTGTGACTAAACTTTTGCAGGCGCTGTTGAAAATCGATAGCAAACTCATGAAGTTTTGGGTGAATTAAAAAAAAAACTCAAGTTGGAGTGCACCCCCAGCAGAACTGTGGCTCACACCCCAGGACCCCTCCCCTCCCAGTTTAAAAAAAAAAAAAACACCTCTGGATCACATATGAAAAAACTAACTCCAAAAACAACACATGTTGGCAGTCAGTCATAAACCTCACAAGTTTGCTATTTTCAATAGTGTCTGCAATTGTTTTGAGGTGACAATGTGGTAGCAAGCTCCGTCCACACAGTGGGCCAGATAGGCTTATCTATCTCCTTTTACAAAACTCCTTGCCCCCTAGCAAACTAGTTTTCTGGATAAGCAGAGATCTTCAGTACATGCCAATTTCTCATATGTATGTATGGTGTCTGTCCTGAAAACCAGACTGGCTGGAGTTGGGCTGTTCTAAGGGATCCACTGGACAGCACGACACAAGCCTTTTTAAGCAGGTGTTTTAAACTTCCTGGGCCTCATTGTAGGCTGTCATTTTAGAGTCTGTGGCCAGGGTCCTTGTGTTGAATCTAGTTGCTCTCTGGGGGAGCGAATCACAGCTGGCCCTTGGAGATGTGGCTCAGATACAGTGGTCTTGGAGTAGTCGTACAGGGTAAGAATGTGGTTAAAGTAGCAATGGCTACAAGCCATTAAGCTTTACCACTGGTTGGCAGATCTGGGTCTGCGATTGAGCAGGTTGATTTTCAAGGGCAAGCTATTTGGAACTTGCAAAGCTGGTAAAAGATTTGGGAGTAAGATATACGCAAGAGGTTTCCAATAAGGTGCAGACAAAATACGTTCTTGGACAGGATTAAGGAAAGTAAAGAAACTAGTGTTGTCTTATCCCCAGGTAGCAGGGTCCATGGTGACGTTTCTGGAACAAGTGTCCTTGAGTTCAGTCACACGTGGCTGTTGCAGAGGATGCTGCTTTCAAGGTGGAATAGAATGGTGATTCCCCTGCTCATGCTAGTTTTCTGAAACCAGTCTGGGATCACTCCCTCAACGGAGATGCTGGACTCGATTGTTCTCGTAATGGATGCCAGATTAGGTTGCTGCACCTGCAGTAGAGAAAACAGTAACACAGGAACTTTGGTCCAGTGCAGAAACCAGTTGGCACTTGGCTCTCAAGGTTAAAATAGTGGCTTTGGAGGTTATATTCCAAACACGTGGATACATTACATTTTGTGCAGGCACTTGAAACTGCCATTAACACCTGGAAACTCAAGTTGGTGGTGATGGTACTGGCATTGTCCTCCCTTTTCCCTCCCTTGAGTCTTTTAAAACAGTCCCCTAGTGCGGACTTTCATGTGCAGAGATCCCTACCCAGAGGGGAGTGACACTATATCAGTTTCCATCCAAATTGGTTTTCTTGCCCTTTTTAAGAAGCTACAATGTTCAGAAAAGGAGCTGTGTAGGCTAGATTTTAGCAGAGTTTTGTAGGTACCTGAAAGTCACAACCTTTTTATCCAAAAAATCAGGTCTTGAACCTTTTGAAGGGAGAAGCATCTTCTAAGGCATCTATTGTCAGATGGATCAAGATGTGAAGTAAATATATTAGAAGGGGAAATTGAGTCTTAGATGGGTTGTGGCCACATTCTGCAAGAGCTCAGATGGCTTTATCCCTCTAGAGGACATTTTCAAGACAGCAACTTTGTCCTCTTAGCATTTATTTTCAAGATGATGCTCTCTGTAGTATTTTCAGCCAGCTTTCGCTTCCTCTCTGTTTAGAGGAAGCTTGTGTATGTGTTCTGTGTCTGGACTGGTCTGGCTAGACAACGAGGAGAAATGTATCCATAACTGATAACTTTACTATGTAAGCCACATTGAGCCTGCACATAGGTGGGAAAATGTGGGATACAAATGTAACACATAAATTCTGTAAGTTTTGCCAAATCAATCCAGAACCCATCCTGAAAATTAGGAGCCTTTAGAAGGTAGGGCCAGCAGTCTGCTAAGAAGAATTGGGATATTCAGGCTCCAGTTTAACCCGCTATCTGTGAGAATGAAGAGTGTTTGTTATTACCAGCTTTGATGTATGCCTATAATAGTGGAAGGGATGCAGCAACTTTGCATTGATGGTGGTTTTGGCAAATGTGTGCTGTAGTGGGATTTAGGGCAGATGTCAGCAGAGATGTTTGTCTCCGTCTGCTGGTAGGGGAGCATAACTCACTCTGGGAAGACTTCTCCATATGTACTCACTTTCTGCTGATGGTGTGCAGGCTGGAATTCCTCTCCTGAAAGTGGTTAGAACTATATCTCTTCATATGACCCAGTAGAGTGTATAAATTAACTGAATCTTTGCCTAGTGATAAGTGGGATTCTTTCTTTTTACAAAAAAAAAAAAAATTGTCCTGGCTAGATCTAACTAAGCATTTGGCCTCCTTTTATAGCTCCATTAAAAAAAAAAAAAATTCCCACCACCTTTTTGGCCACACGATATCTGGTGTTTGTGTAGCCTTTCAATTCCAAAGGCTTCAGTATTCCGGGCGTCTTATGGTTTAAGGTAATTGAAGCACGTTTGGCTTCATTCATACTGACAGTACAAGTTTCCAATTTTATTGGGATTTACTTTTTTTTTTTTTTTTAAGGAATTCACTCAAGGTGTTGTACTACTACTACTTCTACTTTCTATAGCACTACTAGACATATGCAGTGCTGTACACTGAGCATGTTAAAGACTGTCCCAGCTCGACAGTTTACAATCTAATCAAGACAAACAGCACAAGTATAATTACTCTTAATGTTCAAGTGTACAGCGCTGCGTACGTCTAGTAGCGCTATAGAAATTAGTATGGTGGGCCTGATAAAACAGACATGGACAAGTGAATAGGAGCTAGGAATTAAAAGCAGCCTCAAAAAGGTGGGCTTTTAGCCTAGATTTGAAGACAGCCAGAGATGGAGCTTGACATACTGATTCAGGAAGTCTTATTTCAGGCATATGGTGCAGCAAGATAAAAGGAACAAGAGCCTGGAGTTGGCAGTGGAGGAGATAAAGGGTACAGATAAGACTTACCCGATGAGTGGAGTTCCCGGAGAGGAGTGGAGAGGTACTGAGGAGCTGCAGAGTGAATGCACTTGTAAGTCAAGAGGAGTTTGAATTGTATACCGGAACAGGTAGGGAGCCAATGAAGTGGCTGGAGGAGAGTGCTAATACGAGCATGACAACACTGGCAGAATATAAGTCGTGCAGCAGAGTTTTGAATAGTTTGAAGGGAAGAGAGATGGCTTAGAGGGAAACACCTGTGAGGTGATGAGTTGTGGATAAGGGTTTTGGTAGTGTGCTCAGAAAGGAAGTTTTAATAGTCTGTTGGATATGTGCAGAGAAAGAGGAGTCAAAGATGACCCCAAGGTTATGAGCTTATGAGACAGAGAGGATGTGTGTTATCCACAGAGATAGAGGAGAGGTGAATTTAGGGGGAAAGATAACTTGGCCACGTTTTAGTTTTAGATGGTAGAGAGACATCCAGCCACAGACAGGTTGAGACTTGGGCCTGGATTCATGCTGAAATTTCTGGTATGGAGAGGTAGATTTGGGGGTCAACAACACAAATATACTGAAAAACATGAGATCAGACCACCAAAGGATTAAGTATAGATAGAGAAGTCACATAAGCAGTAGACAATTGCAGCAATAAAAATATTCAAATACAAAGTATGGCACAGTATGGTACTTATAATGTCAACACAATAGGTAATAAAACATTTTAATTGATGGCTTAGGGTGTAAGCAAAAATGGAACATATAGATAAGAGTAATGAGTAAGAAAATAAGATGATTAACTTAAAAGCTGCACATGTCAGGTGCTTGAATATTATCTTAGCTAGGGTAGGAGTGGATAAATATGTCCTGCTATAGTACATACAGCCCATGTGACTCCATGTGTGTTGAGACTAGCAAATTAGTTATTTCTTCCATTAATGGCCTGGTTGACGAGCCAAGCTCTCACCTGCTTCTTGAAGTAGAGATAGTCTTGTGTTAAGCAAAGCTTTTCAGAGTGTGCATTCCAGAGTGTGGGGGGGTTGCTTGCGGGTATCGTATAGTATGATGTCCTTTGGAGAGGGTGTGGTTAGGAAAACTCCTTGGGAGAACCTTAGTGTCATTGGAGGTGTGTAGAGCAAGGTCCTGTTTTTCAAGTACTTGAGGCCATTTCCTTTACAGAAATTGTACTGGTAGCCAGTGAATCAGTTGGAGCTGGTGCAGACCCTTTGTAGTCAGACCATTGTAGAGTGTATTATAGTAATTTAGTCTTGATGTTATCATGGTGTGCGCAAGTGGGATAAGATTTGCCTTCTGAATATAAGGAGGAAGTTAGCGTAGTTGTTGCAAATGGTAGAAGCAGCTCTTGAATGTTGCCTGGATTTGGGGGATCAGAGTAAGGGTTGAATCTGTATTCCAAGGTTCCTGACTTGAGGGGGAGTTCATACTTCCCAAAAGAAATTTTTGATGTCTGGTATGTGCCCACTTGTGTTAGGGACCCAGAGAAGCTCGGTTTTACTGGGGTTCAGGCAAAGTTTTACTCCATCCTTGAATTGATGACAATTTTACTTGTATTATGTACATAGGAACCCTTTGGGTGGTAACATGTGCCTAACGCAGGATGGGCTAAAGCATTCTGCGTTGTAGTTTTTGTCATCTAAACGCCTACAGGTTTTGTTTTTTGGAGAGGGTATGCATCCATGCACTGTCAGCTTGTGCACTGACATTGCCATCACAGTAACAGGTTAGCACATCCATAAGTGCTCCTGCAGCAACATATATTTGAAAGGTAGTAATCTACAAACCTTTTCCAGAGACAGGAAAGTGGTAGAAATAGAAGACGTGAATTGAGGTTGAAGAGGGGCCGACTCAGGAATATTAGGAAGTAGTTTTTCACCGAGAGGGTGGTAGATGCCTGGAATGCCCTCCCACGGCAGGTAGTAGAGATGAAAACAGCAACAGAATTTTAAAATGTGTGGGATAAAACTCAAACGAATTCTACTTGGAAAGAAAATAGAATCAAGAAAACATAGTGGTGATTAGATGGCAGGCCAAGTAATTGTGAATGAAAGCTATTGCTGGGCAGACTTCTGCAGTCTGTGTCCTGATTATGCCTGGACAGATTTGGATGGGCTTGAGTGGGACTTCAGTGACCGCTTCAGTAGTTGGAGAACAAGGTCTGTGCCCTGAGAACAAATCACATGTGTAGTATGAGATCACACCTTTATGCTATGAGTTTCTTTTTGAGCAGACTGAATAGACTGTACAGGTCTTTATTTGCCATCATCTATTCTGTTATGTTACTGTTTGAAAATTCCAATTTTAATGAGCCCTTATTTTGCAATATTTTCTTCTGCTAAAAGCCTGAGATTTATTAGGAAAGCACCAACATCTGTTCTAGTCACTATTCCCCCCTCTATCCTTGCTCCAGTGCTGCTGACCTTTTAAGAAAGCCTTTAACTATCTGTATCTACTTGGAACCTTGAGAGGCTGCTGGAGTAAGTTTTCCTCCCTTGCCTGTGGGTTGTTTTGGGGTTTTTTTTGTTTTTTTTGAGGGGGGGTAGTATAGCAGAAATTAACCATCTCATTAATTGCAATAAGATGGGAGAGGGGTTAGACTGAATCTCTTCTTCCACTGTTGCAAATAACCAAAGCCCGCAGGTTTTGAAGATCCTGGCCAGAGCATGGTCATACGGTAAGGTGGCATATCTTAAAAGAGAACAGGAAAAAAGTCCCGCTTCTTTACCATCCCTCCAGACCAGCTTAGATGGATGTTATGAAATCCTAGCAGCAGGTGGGTGGAGACTGTGAGCTACAGACTTGTGGAGCCTATAAGAGAGCTGTGCAGTCCTTCCCAGAGTCAGTATTCTCAGTCTCCCCATTCGAGCCTGCACAGGCTCACACCTCCATCGCCTGCTGGGAGACTGAGAAATACTGACTCTGGGAGGGCCTGCACAGCTAACTTGTATTACTGTAAATCGCTGAGACCTGCTACTTAGTATTAGCAGTATAGCAAATTTTAAATAAACTATAGTAGTAGCTCAAGGTGAGTTACATTCAGATACACTGGGTATTTCCCTGTCCCCAGAGGGCTTGGTCTGAGGCTGATATAAGTCGCTCTGTGGCATGGGGCGTTTTGCTTTTAGATTTCCCATGCTGATCTTGCTTCCAAAATAGTAAGATAAATGGGGAGTGGGGGAGCTGTGGCTCTGAGCTTCAAAATACTCCACAAACTGATATAGGCCAAGGATGTCAACATCTGCTGGACTTGAAGCACTGTAGCAATAGCTTGTGGACTGCTATAGTAGGACTTGTTTTCAAACCTGTCAAGGACAGAAAATGTTTTCCATTTAACTATTGTGTTTAAAGGATAGAGCAGTCTGTATGCAAACCTGCTGAATGGTAAAATCCCCATTTAGTTTTGGTGCATTTTTAAAATCCTTCCTCTCCGCGTAGTCTTCATCTCCAAGCTGAACTAACAATTCTACACAGGAGCACTTCATGGGACACAGCCAGAAAGCCATTCCCACCTCCAGGCTGAATTAGGGCCATCTGGTCTGGGACTGGACACCTGGCTCAGAGAGGCCCTTGAGCTCAAAGCCTATAATTGAGAACACTGCTGAACTGTGGAGCTTGTTGTAATAAACCATGTGTCCTGACTTACCGAGTTTGCAAAGAGTGTCTGGGGGATTTTAACCCTGACTTCCCTGATTCTCAGCCTGCTGCTCTAATTCTAGGGTGTTCCTTTTGCATAAGACTATGATTTGTGTTGCACTAATTAAGTCTTATTAAAATTGTTTATGGTAGGTCCTGCAAGGAGGAAGACAAGATGTTGTAGGTTGATTGCTGCAGCTCCTCTTCCCCCTCCCTCTCCCCCCCCCCCCCCCCCCCCCCCCAGTGTTTTGTCTGTATACAGATAGTATGGTTTTACTAGGGGGTTAAGGATGGAGGCATGCTTAGAGTTTGTAGGGTTAGCAGTAATGATCTGTACCATCGACTAAAGTATTTTATTTCTCCTGTATGCTGTATCTGTTTCTATGAACTGAAAGCAACACTATCAGTTAGCTGAAAATGTATATCTATGCACACTGTGGCAAATGAGCCACATAATCCTATATAATTCTCACCTCCAACGTTCTGTGCTTGGGGCCGTGGCTCCCTGGCTGCAAGTGGTCTGCGAGGCAGACACGCACGGATGTCACTGACGTCAACACAGCTGATTCCAAGGCAAGGGGTTCCCTACTCCTCCTACTCCCTCGGAATCAGCTGCCACCCCCTCCCGCGAACCTGTCGATTCCCCCCCCCCCCCCCCCGAACGCCGAAAACTACCGCTGCCAGAAGCTGACGTCAGACGCACGGAGTTAAACTTTCTAAGAAGATGATTGAAGAACCTACGGGAAGGGAAGGTAGCAGCGGTGGCGGCAGTTTTTGCTGGCACGGGGGGGGGGGGGGGGAAACGACAGGTTTGCGGAAGGGGGGGGGTTCGAGGGGGCCGTAGCACGGGGGGGGGGGGGAATTGCCTGCCTAAGGCCCGTTTCCTTGCCTACAGAAACGGGCCTTTTTTTACTAGTTGCTCTATAATTTGCATTTGGGCTGCTCAGGGCTATACCTATAGTTTCAGAAAACAACAAGGCAGACTATCTGCAAAATCCAACGTGGAAAACAAAACAGATCAGTATAGTATCCAAAAATGTTTATTGAAGATACCGTATGTAAGACAATTGCCCAATTGGGCATCTTCAATAAACTTTTTTGGGATATTATACTGATCTGCTGTTTTGTATACCTATAGTTTGCCACGTGCCCACAGGGGCAGTCGCACAGAAAACTGAAGGCAGATAAATATAGCCTGTCCAGTCTGCCCATCCATTCTCCCTATCACCCCCTTGGAGATCTTGTGTACTTGTCCCAAGCTTCCTTGAATTCATCTCTCCATCTCTACCGGGGGGGGGGGGGGTGGTTCATGACTTCATCCTTCACCACCCTTTCCTTGAAGTATTTCCTCAGGTTACTTCTGAGTCTGTCACATTGGCAGGTGTGTAACAAATGCCCAACATCTGACAGTATGTAAGAAACTAGAGGTAAACGTGAAGCTCTGTTGGAACAAACAGGGCCTCTCGGGGTCGCTCTGATTCACGCTTAAGAACCTGATTTTATAACAGGGCATCTATGTAAAGTCGAGTAAGGTGCCTGCTTAAAACTGTTTCTTTTAAAATAAAACTCTCAGGATTAGGTTCAATAGTGCAGGAAATCCAACATGCATCACACCTCTTCTGAAGTTGGTGTAGATGTGTGCATGTGCCCATGAAATATGAACATTGGATTCTCCGAGGACAAGCAGGCTGCTTGTTCTCACGACTGGGTGACGTCCGCGGCAGCCCCCACCAACCGGAAAGAAGCTTCGCGGGACGGTCGGCACGCAGGGCACGCCCACCGCGCATGCGCGGCCGTCTTCCCGCCCGTACGCGACCGCTCCCGCCAGTTCCTTTTTTTCCGCGCCTGGAGAGAGTCGTGCCTTGCCGCTCTCTCTGTTCAGCCGCCGGATTGTTCGATCGCGTGTACGCTGATCGTGCTTTTTTTCTAACTTTTTCTAACGGTTTTCGTTACCGCCCGGTTTCTTTTACAAAAAAAAAAAAAAAAGAAACCCTGCGCGTGTGGGGCACGCGCTCCCTTTTTTCCCTTGCTTCCAGCGGGGCCGCCGCGTTGCGGCCTAGTGGCCGCACGGTTGTTTTGCTTTTTCGTGGTGTGATTTCAGCCACCATTGACGACTTTGACTTCGCCGACGCGATTTTTCCGTCGATGTCCTCGAAGGTCCCGAGTGGATTTAAAAAGTGTGGTCGCTGCGGCCGGGCCGATCTCGCAGACCGACACCCACGCTTGGTGCCTCCAGTGCCTCGGGCTGGAGCACAATCTCAAGTCGTGTGCTTTGTGTCTCGGTCTCCGGAACGGACTCAGGTTGCGAGGCAAGTTCTACGGGACCGTCTTTTTGGAACTTGCGCCGGCCCCTCGACGTCGACCTCGAAGGCATCGGTATCGACGCCCGGGTCCTTCGGTACCGGTATCGATGCCCGAGACATCGGCACCGATGGCAGCGACCCCAGGAGAACAGGTCCCGTCGGCCCGCCGGTCCTCCGGTGAGAGTGGGGGTGAGAGGCCGCGTGGGCAGTCGGGCCCCGGTCACTCCCTCAGCTCGTGGGCCACGGGACCGAACCCTGTCTGACCCGGTACCTCGAGACCGAGGGGGATCGACCTCCTCCTCCTCCATGCCCTCCGGCGCCGGTGACGGGCATCGGAAAAAAGACAAGAAGCGTCGTCACCGGTCGCCCTCTGTGCAGCCCGATGTCGGAGAGGAGGCGACGCCGAAGCGTCACCGTCGAGAGGAGCGGTCTCCGTCGGTTGTGGAGGTACCGACGCGTCGGGGTTCCGGCACCTCGGTGCCGTCTCCTGGCTCCCAGCAGCTTCTGGCACCGACACCCCTACCGGCCCCACCGCCTTTCCCGGCAGCGGGCCTGGATGAGTGCCTCAGAGCCATCTTTCCGGGGATCCTGGAAGGGCTGATGCGCCAGGCTGTGCCGGCGCCGGGGGTGCTTGCGCCCTCGGCGCCGATGACTGTGGCGCCGGCGAGCTCTAGCCCGGCGCCGGGGCCGTCGACACCGCCGCCGCTTGCGGTGCCGGTCTCGACCGCCACGCAGGTGGAGTCCCCGTCCCCGCCGGCGCGGGAGTCCACCGCTCGACGACACCGAGACCCTGGTGCCTCGACGTCGAGCCGGGCCCGGTTCAGGACTCAGCTACATGAGCTTATGTCCGACACCGAGGATGAGGACTCGTGGGGGGAAGAGGAGGACCCTAGATATTTCTCCTCAGAGGAGTCTACGGGCCTTCCCTCGGACCCCACGCCTTCACCGGAGAGGAAACTCACCTTCCGAGAGTCTCTCTTTTGCCTCCTTTGTGCGGGATATGTCTATCAGCATTCCCTTCCCCGTGGTCTCTGTGGAAGAGCCGAGGGCCGAGATGCTCGAGGTCCTCGACTATCCATCACCACCTAGAGAGTCCTCCACGGTGCCGCTGCACAATGTCCTAAAGGAGACGCTGCTTCGGAACTGGGTGCGACCATTAACTAACCCCAGTACAGGATCCACTCTGACCCAGAGCTAATGCGGCCACAATTGCCCCATGACTCGGCGGTCGTGGATTCTGCTCTCAAGAGGGCACGGAGTTCGAGGGATACCGCCTCGGCGCCCCCGGGGCGGGAGTCTCGCACTCTGGACTCGTTTGGGAGGAAGGCCTACCAATCCTCCATGCTCGTGACCCGCATCCAATCATACCTGCTCTATATGAGCATTCACATGCGGACCTATGTGCAACAACTGGCGGACCTGGTCGAGAAGCTCCCGCCGGAGCAGTCCAGGCCTTATCAGGAGGTGGTCAGGCAGCTGAAGGCGTGCAGAAAGTTCCTGTCCAGGGGTATTTATGACACCTGTGACGTGGCATCTCGTGCTGCGGCCCAAGGTATAGTGATGCGCAGGCTCTCATGGCTGCGCGCCTCTGACCTGGACAACCGCACCCAGCAGAGACTGGCCGACGTCCCTTGCCGGGGGATAACATTTTTGGTGAGAAGGTCGAGCAGATGGTGGACCAACTGCATCAGCGGGAAACCGCTCTCGACAAGCTCTCCCACCGGGCGCCTTCAGCATCCACCTCCACAGGTGGACGTTTTTTCCCGGGCCTGGCAGGCTGCACCCTATTCTTTTGCGAAGCGTAGGTACAACCAGCCGGCCCGAAGGCCTCGTCAGGCACAGGGACAGCCCCAGCGCGCTCGTTCTCGTCAACAGCGTGCGCCTAAGCAGCCCCCTGCGCCTCCACAGCAAAAGCCGGGGACGGGCTTTTGACTGGATCCATGGGAACATAGCCGCCCTACAAGTGTCCGTACCGGACGATCTGCCGGTCGGAGGGAGGTTAAAATTTTTTCACCAAAGGTGGCCTCTCATAACCTCCGACCAGTGGGTTCTCCAAATAGTGCGGTGCGGATACGCCCTGAATTTGGCCTCCCTGCCTCCAAATTGCCCTCCGGGAGCTCAGTCTTTCAGCTCCCGCCACAAGCAGGTACTTGCAGAGGAACTCTCCGCCCTTCTCAGCGCCAATGCGGTCGAGCCCGTCCCACCCGAGCAGGAAGGGCAGGGATTCTATTCCAGGTACTTCCTTGTGGAAAAGAAAACAGGGGGGATGCGTCCCATCCTAGACCTGAGAGGCCTGAACAAATTCCTGGTCAAAGAAAAGTTCAGGATGCTTTCCTTGGGCACCCTTCTGCCAATGATTCAGAAAAACGATTGGCTATGTTCCCTGGATTTAAAGGACGCATATACTCACATACCGATACTGCCAGCTCACAGACAGTATCTCCGATTCCGCCTGGGCGCACGGCACTTTCAGTATTGTGTGCTGCCCTTTGGGCTCGCCTCTGCCCCACGAGTGTTTACCAAGTGCCTCGTGGTGGTAGCGGCCTACCTACGCAAGCTGGGAGTGCACGTGTTCCCATATCTCGACGATTGGCTGGTCAAGAACACCTCGGAGGCAGGAGCCCTCCGGTCCATGCAGTGCACTATTCAACTTCTGGAGCTGCTGGGGTTTGTGATAAATTACCCAAAGTCCCATCTCCAGCCAACCCAGTCTCTGGAATTCATAGGAGCTCTGCTGAATACCCAGACGGCTCAGGCCTACCTTCCCGAAGCGAGGGCCACCAATCTCCTGGCCCTGGCTTCGCAGACCAGAGCGTCTCAGCAGGTCACAGCTCGGCAGATGTTGAGACTTCTGGGTCATATGGCCTCCACAGTTCATGTGACTCCCATGGCTCGTCTTCACATGAGATCTGCTCAATGGACCCTAGCTCCCCAGTGGTTCCAAGCCACCGGGAATCTAGAAGATGTCATCCGCCTCTCCACCAGTTGCCGCACTTCACTGCTCTGGTGGACCATCCGGACCAATTTGACCCTGGGACGTCCATTCCAAATTCCACAGCCCACGAAAGTGCTGACGACGGATGCATCTCGCCTGGGGTGGGGAGCTCATGTCGATGGGCTTCACACCCAGGGTCTGTGGTCCCTCCAGGAAAAGGATCTGCAGATCAACCTCCTGGAGCTCCGAGCGATCTGGAACGCACTGAAGGCTTTCAGAGATCGGCTGTCCTGCCAAATTATCCAAATTCGGACAGACAATCAGGTTGCAATGTATTACGTCAACAAGCAGGGGGGCACCGGATCTCGCCCCCTGTGTCAGGAGGCCGTCGGGATGTGGCGTTGGGCGTGTCAGTTCGGCATGCTCCTCCAAGCCACGTACCTGGCAGGCGTAAACAACAGTCTGGCCGACAGACTGAGCAGAGTCATGCAACCGCACGAGTGGTCGCTCCATGCCAGAGTGGTACGCAAGATCTTCCGAGAGTGGGGCACCCCCTCGGTGGACCTTTTCGCCTCTCAGACCAACCACAAGCTGCCTCTGTTCTGTTCCAGACTTCAGGCACACGGCAGGCTAGCGTCGGACGCCTTTCTCCTCCATTGGGGGACCGGCCTCCTGTATGCTTATCCTCCCCTACCTTTGGTGGGGAAGACCTTACTGAAGCTCAAGCAAGACCGCGGCACCATGATTCTGATAGCGCCCTTTTGGCCCCGTCAGATCTGGTTCCCTCTTCTTCTGGAGTTGTCCTCCGAGGAACCGTGGAGATTGGAGTGTTTTCCGACTCTCATCTCGCAGAACGACGGAGCGTTGCTGCACCCCAACCTTCAGTTCCTGGCTCTCACGGCCTGGATGTTGAGGGCGTAGACTTCACTGCGTTGGGTCTGTCTGAGGGTGTCTCCCGGGTCTTGCTTGCCTCTAGGAAGGATTCCACTAAAAAGAGTTACTTTTTCAAGTGGAGGAGGTTTGTCGTGTGGTGTGAGAGCAAGGCCCTAGAACCTCGTTCTTGCCCTGCACAGAACCTGCTTGAATACCTTCTGCACTTATCAGAGTCTGGCCTCAAGACCAACTCAGTAAGGAATCACCTTAGTGCGATTAGTGCTTACCATTATCGTGTGGAAGGTAAAGCCATCTCTGGAGAGCCTTTAGTCGTTCGATTCATGAGAGGCTTGCTTTTGTCAAAGCCCCCTATCAAGCCTCCTACTGTGTCATGGGATCTCAACGTCGTCCTCACCCAGCTGATGAAACCTCCTTTTGAGCCACTGAATACCTGCCATCTGAAGTACTTGACCTGGAAGGTCATTTTCTTGGTGGCAGTTACTTCAGCTCGTAGGGTCAGTGAGCTTCAAGCCCTAGTAGCTCATGCTCCATATACCAAATTTCATCACAACAGAGTAGTGCTCCGCACCCACCCAAAGTTCCTGCCAAAGGTGGTGTCGGAGTTCCATCTTAACCAGTCAATTGTCTTGCCAACATTCTTCCCCAGGCCGCATACCCGCCCTGCTGAACGTCAGTTGCACACATTGGACTGCAAGAGAGCATTGGCCTTCTACTTGGAGCGGACACAGCCCCACAGACAGTCCGCCCAATTTTGTTTCTTTCGACCCTAACAGGCTAGGGGTCGCTGTCGGGAAACGCACCATCTCCAATTGGCTAGCAGATTGCATTTCCTTCACTTACGCCCAGGCTGGGCTGGCTCTTGAGGGTCATGTCACGGCTCATAGTGTTAGAGCCATGGCAGCGTCAGTGGCCCACTTGAAGTCAGCCACTATTGAAGAGATTTGCAAGGCTGCGACGTGGTCATCTGTCCACACATTCACATCACATTACTGCCTCCAGCAGGATACCCGACGCGACAGTCGGTTCGGGCAGTCGGTGCTGCAGAATCTGTTTGGGGTGTAAATCCAACTCCATCCTCCAGGACCCGAATTTATTCTGGTCAGGCTGCACTCTCAGTTAGTTGTTCTTCGTAGGTCAATTTCTGTTGTACCCTCGCCGTTGCGAGGTTCAATTGACCTGGGTTCTTGTTTTGAGTGAGCCTGAGAGCTAGGGATACCCCAGTCGTGAGAACAAGCAGCCTGCTTGTCCTCGGAGAAAGTGAATGATACATACCTGTAGCAGGTGTTCTCCGAGGACAGCAGGCTGATTGTTCTCACCTACCCTCCCTCCTCCCCTTTGCAGTTGTGTTTCATCTTTTGCTAGTCATTCAACTGGCGGGAGCGGTCGCGCACGGGCGGGAAGACGGCCGCGCATGCGCGGTGGGCGTGCCCTGCGTGCCGACCGTCCCGCGAAGCTTCTTTCCGGTTGGTGGGGGCTGCCGCGGACGTCACCCAGTCGTGAGAACAATCAGCCTGCTGTCCTCGGAGAACACCTGCTACAGGTATGTATCATTCACTAACACTGCCCCCCATTCACTTAGTTTCAACAGTTTTTTATTGATGACACAACAATGAGCTGCAAAATCTACAAAATTCCAATAGGAAAACCACACAACAGGTTTGTTATCCATACAGTCTTTATCAAAGATTTTTCACCCCCAATCCAAGCAGAGCATGTGGAAACCAAACCCCTTCCCATACCCCCCACCCCAACAAATTGCCAGATACCCACAGAAATGCAAGGAACCTTACTCTTGTGGCCCATTGGTCAAACAAGATCAAAGCCCCTTCTAAATCTCCCCCCCCCCCCCCCCCCCATACACCCTACTTCAAAACAGGCATGTCCTTGAGTGTACTCCACATCCTATCAACAAAACGAAAAAGGAATTAAGTACTGCACTCTCTTGGACTCAGACTATGCAGATAAGCTTCCTGCACCATTAAAAAGGTCATCTTCCGTTTCAGGGACCCCCTGGCTGCTCTTCTCACATGGCAAGTTGAATTTTTTTTTCTCCAATGCCAGTAGGACACAAGTGTTGCCATACTAGGAGAGACTGAAGGTCCATCAAGCCTAGCATCCTGTTTCTAACAGTGGCCAATCCAGGTCACAAGTACCTGGCAAGATCCCAAAACAGTACAATACGTTTTATGCTGTTTATCCTAGAAATACAGTGGATTTTCCCCAAGTCCATTTTAATAACTGCTTATGGCCTTTTCCTTTAGGAAGCTATCCAAACCATTTCTAAACCCTGCTAAGCTAACTGCTTTTATTATGTTCTCTAGCAACAAATTCCAGCGTTTAATTACAGCAGATGTGCAATACATTTTCACCCCTCCCCCATTCACTTAAACCACACCTGTGGGAACACCTTTCTGCATAGGAGTACATGCCATGTTACAACTTTAAGGGTTTTCCTTTATTTAAAACCACATTAAAATTAACTCCTTTGAGGGTAGTTCACTTCCATAACCTGAACTGGTGTTAGCATTACCAAACCCTCTTAAAGTAGTCAGAGAAAATTGTATTGGTGGCCTGGAAAGAGCCAAAAGAGGGTAGGATTTGTTTTTGTTCTACATTTGTGCCTTGGTGGTAGTGAAATGGAGGTAGGCTAACCCCATGCAACAGTGGGAGGAAAGTTTCCTACCCCCCCCCCCCCCCCCCCCCCAAGTCACTTGTTGGAAAAACATTAATTCACCATACAAAGAACGCTTTATTTTCAAGCCTGCGTAACATAGTGTACTGATAGTTTATGGAAATTGTGGTGTGATTAAGCAGGAACATACATGCTTGTGTGAGAGGAGTTTAGTACACCCAAGTGAAGGGGAAACAAAACGGGGCAAAAAGGTAAAAGGAACATAACAATGTCTTCCAATGTAATAAAAACATATCTCATACTGCAGCTCTATACTCGTTAAGATTTGCAAACTATGATCTCTTCAGCTTTGCTGTTTACATATTTATCTTGGTATTTCTAACACTCTGATCTTCCCATCCACTATATGCATTCATGTACCTTCTCCCTCTACCACCCAAAAGGTTTCATAATATCCAATCTACACCAGCTGCAAAAGCTGTTTTCCCAGCTTTTAAGCATAAGGTAAAAACCACATCTAATGCACACATTTACTGCTTCATTTCTCAATATTGCTTATTACACAGCATCACAGGATCAGTGTCGTAATAGCTTTTTCCTTGTCATCAGCAGCAGATGGATCCATTAACTGATGGGTTGTATCCACCTACCAGCAGGTGGAGATAGAGAACACTGAAAAACCACAGTGACCCTTGGACGGCTAGCCCCAACTGCCTTCAGTATTTCTCTATCTCCCAGCAAATGTGGACGTAGCTTGATCAGCTTCTGGATTTCAGACTGCCTGGGGTGGCTCCTGTGCTTTGCCAGTTGAGCAGGGGTGTTGTGGCTGGTGGTGCCCACTTTAAAGGCATATAGGTTTGCCCTTTCCCTGCCTTATCCAGACCTCCCGGAGTCCCTCTGTTGCTGCCTGCCTTCAACTTTCCTCACAGCGTTAAAAATAAAGTGCGCTTTACTGCGTGGCTGTTCGGAGGCTTTTTCCAGAGATTCTGGTTCAGAGCAGCTTGACCGGATCTCGTTGACTCTGTCTTTTGAGGTGAGAGTGGTGCCCAGCTCCTCCGGGGAGGTCCCACGGACACCGTTCCGAACGGGGTAAGTTTTGGCTCGAAGCCGCCATTTTATTGCTATATTTCCGTCCAGTCGGGCAATGGCTGCTAAGGCAGTAAGCGCTGCTCCCGTTGTGGTAAACGCAGACCGGTAGCAGGGCTGTGCAAAACGTGCTCTTTAGACGCTTGCGCTAGTACGAGCATGGCGAGAGATGATTCTTCGGCAGCAGGCGCCGCATGTCTCGACCCTCACGGTTGCAGAGGAGTCTGCAGGGGGGCGCCTCGTTTAGAGGCTGCCAGAGGAGCTCCAACACCCGTTTCTCCTAATTCGGAGGCGGAGGGTCAGGGTGAGTTTTTCTTCCCTGAGTTTGTGCTTTTAATGCATAAAGCCTTCATGCTGAAAAGAGCTCGGCCGCAGGTGTCTGACACTGCTTTGCATTCTGGATCCCCTCTGGGTGTTGATGGCCCGGGGCTGGCTACAGAGGTTATTTCTTCCCCCGAGCGTTGGAAGGACGCTAAACGTAGACGGGTAAATTCCCCGTCTGAAAGTGGCGCACATCCCCCCCCGCCCCCCTCCACCCGTGGTCAGGCTGTGGGGAGTCTGAGGGATCTGGCAGGCCCTCATGGATGGATGATCCAGATGAGGGTGCCTGTTTGCCACTGGATTCGGATGATCCCAATACGGTTTGGATTTTCAACTGCGACAAGCTTCCAGCTCTCATTACTGACGCCTTGCAGGCCCTCTCGATTGATGATCCTGCCGAGGTCGATGTCTTCTCTGTTAATCTTAGAATGGCGAGTACTAAGAAGCCTACTTGGGCCTTTCCTGTGCATGACTCCATCCAAGAGCTTAGCTCAATGGTGTGACCCCGATGGGCCTTTGAAAGTGGCCAGGGCTATGGGTCAGTGTTACCCTCTGAGTGAGGAGCACGTGGCCCCTTTGGGGATGCCTAAAGTGGATGTGTTGGTCACGGTGGTGACTAAAAAGACCACTCTCCCAGTAGAGGGAGGGGTCGCTTTGAAAGACATGCAGGATCAGCGGCTGGAATCCACGCTGAAGCGGTCCTTTGAAATTGCGGGCCTTGCCTTAAGGGCGTCTATTTGCAGTTCCTATGCAGCCCGGGCATGTCTTTCCTGGTTACAACAGGCGGTGGAACAGCCCGCAGATGGTGCGGGGTCCCTCTCTGAGGTTGCCCCACGGATGGAGTCGGCCCTGTCATTTTTTGCTGGTGCCTTTTATGATCTGGTCAGAGCTTTGGCTAAACAGATGTCTGTGGTGGTTTCTGCCCGCCGCCTTCTTTGGCTACGGCATTGGGCGGCTGACATGGCTTCTAAGCAAAGGCTGGTGAGGTTACCCTTTTGGGGCCTCCTGTTTGGAGAGGAATTGGAGAAGATTGTGATAGACCTGTGGGACTCTAAGCCCCAGTTGTTACCTGAAGATGGGCCGAGGCCTTCTTCCAAGGGTCCTGTGTTTCCCTCCTCTTCCAGACCTCGCTTCCGTGAAGCTCGCAGGTATCGCCCGGGGCGCTCTGCTGGGTTTTCTCAACGTGCCCGTTTTCAGCAGAGGAACTCCTTTCACTCGGACAAACGTTCCGCAGAGTTCAGGGGCATCCTCCACAATGATGGGACGCCGGTCCACTCAATTCCTGCAGTAGGAGGACGTCTTTCCCTCTTTCTAGAGGAGTGGACCAAGATTACCTCAGATCAGTGGGTCCTGGACCTGATCAGAGAAGGTTACCGACTGGAATTTAGTGCCCCAGTGAGAGACGTGTTTGTGGAGTCCCGATGTGGCACTGCCGTAAAACAGGCGGCAGTAGAGGAGACCTTACAAGTCTTGCTGCGCCTCGGAGCGGTGATCCTGGTGCCCCTGGCCGCTATTCCATTAATTTTGTCGTGCCTCGAAAAGGTGGGTCTTTCAGACCAATCCTCGGCTTACGAAGAGTCAACGAGGCCCTCAGAGTATGACACTTTTGCATGGAAACTTGGAGAGTTTCTCACGTCTCTGGACCTAAAAGAAGCATATTTGCACATTCCTATTTGGCCCCCGCATCAGCGGTTTCTCCGGTTTGCGGTGTTGGGGCAACATTTCCAGTTTCAGACCTTGCCTTTCGGCCTAGCCACAGCTTCCTGTATCTTTTCCAAGGTAATGGTGGTCGTAGCTGCCTGTCTCAGGCGAGAGGGTATCAAGAGTTCACCCTTATCTCGACGACTGGCTCATCAGAGCGGATTCGGCAGCTGAAAGTCGTCTTGCCACAGCCAGAGTGAATACAGTCCTGCAGGCTCTAGACTGGGTGGTCAATATACCCAAAAGTCACCTGACCCCCTCTGTCTCTCGAGTATTTGGGGGTCCAGTTCGACACGGCCTCGGGGTTTGTCTTTCTCCCCGACCAAAGACTCTGCAAGCTTCAGAATCAAGTCCATCTGCTCCTGCGGATGCCTCGCCTGCAGAGGTGGTTCCTTGGGCAAGAGCGCATATGAGGCCTCTGCAGATTGCCCTGCTTCAACAATGGTCTCCGATTTCCCAGGAATATCAACACAGACTAACGCGGCTCCCTGCGGCCTGGCTCAGTATGGCGTGGTGGCTTTCTGACAGGATGCTGCGCCAAGGAATGCCGCTTTAACTTCCTTCTTGGTGCCTGGTGATAACAGATGCCAGCCTTTTGGACTGGGGAGCGCATTGCCAGGGAAGCTATACTTAGGGTCAGTGGACAACCGTGGAAGCGGGGTGGTCCATCAATCGCTTGGAACTGAGAGCGATATTCCAGGCTCTTATGGCCTTTCAAAAGACTCTGAAAGGGCTTGCTGTCTGGATTCTGTCAGACAACACGACAGCGGTGGCCTACATAAATCAGGGTGGCACTCAGTGCAGGGCCCTGGCTGCGGAGGCCACTCAGATTTGCCGCTGGGCCGAGCTCCACCTGCAGCTTGCCAGCAGCTCACATAGCAGGTCAGAGCAATGTGCAAGCCAATTTTCTCAGCAGGCATCAAATCGACCCGGCGGAATGGGCCTATCAAGGGCCAAGGAGGGAACACATACAGGAGGCCCAGGGTTGAGCCACAGCATCCAACCCTGCCGAGTGAGGATCTCTCCTTCTGCTGAAAAAGCAAGGCACTTTGGTGTTTACCCTTGACGCCATTAGATCCAATCTGGGTGTCCCTCATTTGGCACAAATCTGAAGAAAAACTTCTGCCAGTTCCCATTCCGCCTGACCACGGGGGGAGGGGGGATGCGCGCCACTTTGACGGGGAGTTTACCCGTCTACGTTTAGCGTCCTTCCAACGCTCGGGGGAAGAAATAACCTCTGTAGCCAGCCCCGGGCCATCAACACCCGGAGGGGATCCAGAATGCAAAGCAGTGTCAGACACCTGCGGCCGAGCTCTTTTCAGCATGAAGGCTTTATGCATTAAAAGCACAAACTCAGGGAAGAAAAACTCACTCTGACCCTCCGCCTCCGAATTAGGAGAAACGGGTGTTGGAGCTCCTCTAGCAGCCTCTAAACGAGGTGCCCCCCTGCACTCAGACTCCTCTGCAACCGTGAGGGTCGAGACATGCGGCGCCCGCTGCCAGCTCCATCGAGCAGGAAGAATCATCGCTCGCCATGCTCGTACTAGCGCAAGCGTCTAAAGAGCACATTTTGCACAGCCCTGCTACCGGTCTGCGTTTACCACAACGGAAGCAGCGCTTACTGCCTTAGCAGCCATTGCCAGACTGGACGGAAATATAGCATTAAAATGGCGGCTTCGAGCCAAAACTTACCCCGTTCGGAACTGTGTCCGTGGGACCTCCCCGGAGGAGCTGGGCACCACTCTCATCTCAAAAGACAGAGTCAACGAGATCCGGTCAAGCTGCTCTGAACCCTTCTCTCTGGAAAAAGCCTCCGAACAGCCACGCAGTAAAGCGCACTTTATTTTTAACGCTGTGAGGAAAGTTGAAGGCAGGCAGCAACAGAGGGACTCCGGGAGGACTGGATAAAGCAGGGAAAGGGCAAACCTATATGCCTTTAAAGTGGGCACCACCAGCCACAACACCCCTGGCTCAACTGGCAAAGCACAGGAGCCACCCCAGGCAGTCTGAAATCCAGGAGCTGATCAAGCTACGTCCACATTTGCTGGGAGATAGAGAAATACTGAAGGCAGTTGGGGCTAGCCGTCCAAGGGTCACTGTGGTTTTTCAGTGTTCTCTATCTCCACCTGCCGGTAGGCGGATACAATCCATCAGTTAATGGATTCATCTGCTGTGACTAAAGGAAAGAAAATTACCAAGGTAAGAACCTAATTTTCTCATTTGTTTTTTCTTTTAGGAGGCAAGTGAAGCCTACCTAGTCGGGCTGTTTGAAGATACCAATCTGTGTGCTATTCACGCCAAACGCGTCACAATCATGCCAAAAGATATCCAGCTAGCACGCCGCATACGTGGAGAACGTGCTTAGAACTCCACCATGATGGGAACACACTCATTCTTTAAACCAGAAAAAAAATCTCTTCCTGTTATTAGTAGTTATGAACGTTTAGATTTTTTTTTCACATGGGGGGGGGGGGGCTATGGGCAGAATAAGTTACTTAAGTATAAGGTTGTAAACTTGGGGGTGGGGTGGGAGGGAGGGGATAAGAGAAGAGGTGTAATGGGGACAGAATCAGGTATTGATAAGGTTTTGGGATTTTTTTTTTTTCCATTTTCATTTGTGTGTTTTTAATATAAATGCGGGGACATAAAGCATTAATGCAGTCAGTGTTTCAGCAATTCAACTTTATAATGATTATAAAAATCTTAATTTTTCTGGACAATGCCAGCATTTGGATTTTTTTAAAACAAGTAAATTTCTTATCAAAGGCAACTAAATGGTGTTTGTAGCATTTTTATCATACAGTAGATTCCATTCACTATATCCTTTTTTTTTTTTTCTGAGTTGTCCTACATGCAACTACATGTTTTTAATGTTGTCTGTCTTCTGTGCTGTTCCTGTAAGTTTGCTATTAAAATACATTAAACTAATTCAGTGTGGTCTCTGTGATTTAAGCCCCAGCATCTTGATTATTGCAGTATGGTTGTTTAATGGTGCTTGGCTATGTAATGCCACAGCATGATGTAGCATTACCCTTCCAAGAAATTTTAAGCCCAATGAATGATTTAAACCATTATTACAGTGTTTGTATAATGCTTTTATTTTTCTCTCTGAGGCCCTTGAGTTACTCCTCCATTCTCTCGCCTGTGCCCCCCCCCCCCCCCAAAAAAAAAAAAAAAAAAACTAGAGCTGGCTAAGACTTTTGTACACCCTGCACCTTTTTGTACACCCTGCACCTGGCTTTCCCCCTGACACTGGCATTTTAATAGTAGTTTGTGAAGTGTTCTAGGTCATATATGCACATAATTCCTGCAATGGAGTAGATGGATTATGGGCCTGTTCCCATTTTGTATCCTTTAAGTATGCATTTTATGATGTATTTTTTGTAAGCTGCTTAGGAATAAGCAAGGTATAAATAAAATTTAAAAACTCCTTAGTGTTGTGTTGTAGACTCTTCAGAGCTTGCGTCTGTTCATTGCTGGTATTTTATCGAACCACTTCCAAAGAGGCTACTTACAATCAAGAACCTCCGGTCCTCAAGTCATCTGCTGTGCTGGTACATGCTTGGTACTGACCTTGCAGTGTGAAACCTCTGAGCTTAACTGAGAAAGGAGTAAGGATATTTGTACAATCTGGTATACTGCAAAATCAGATATTTATATTAAAACAGATCAAATTAAACAAAACCAAGATAAAATTAGCACAATGTTAAAAACTTTTGCAGATACATAAGGAAAGGGAGAAGCATAGCACAACAGCCATAACCACAGTACTATGCTAAAATTACACTAATTGGGTAGAAAAGGTCTTTTTAAACAACTCCGTATTTAATGCTGATTTTGGTCCATCGTATTCTGAATTTAATCTGACTAAAAACCGGAAGCTGGTTCCAAAGAGATGTAGCCACATCAAATACCAATTTCCTAGCTGAAGGAATAAGATTGGCATCTGAGGACTGCACTGTTCTTAATGGTTGATAAAGTATGAGGTGGTTAAAGTGATAGGCAGGGTATCCAGTATAAAGTGATGTGGCAAAAGAAGAATCTTAAACTGTATTTTACTAACTAAAGGAAGCCAGTGCTGCTCAATTTAATAATGGCATTGTGTGATTGTAATAACTAGCTTTTATGCAATAATTTTAATGTAGAATTCTGAAGGAGCTGTAGGTGTGGAGAGAATAGTGAGGCAAACCTGCAAATAATTATAATAATCTAACTGGTTCTATGTCATAAATCATGTACAATGTGTGAAAATTTGGTTAAAATTTGATCTATATATAATTGTGTTTTTATTAGGATTGATTTACTGCCTTTTAGAAGGAATTCACTGAAGATGGTATAAGTAAGAATAAATCAAACAAGCAGTAGCCCATTACAGCAGTAAAAATATTCAAATAATGATAGACATCAAAGATCACACTTAATGAACGGTGGTGCTAAATTTTAGAGAGAGATCTTTTTTTTTTTAGAGAGAAATCTTTTTTTCTTTGGTAGAGATCAGTTTTTGCTAGATTAATTCTAGGGTTGATCAGTAATCCAATAAATCACTTGAAGCAATTTAGTCACAATTTACAGAATGATGTATCCCAGGAGTTACCAAAAACCTGAATATCATCCACATAGGTATAAAAACCAAAACCCATATCTTGTAGCAAAGTAGCCTAAGGTGCAATGAGCACGTTAAAAAGTGCTGTCGCTAAAGTAGAACCTTGTGGGATTCCAGCCAGCAAAAGTAACGGAAAAACTGTCACTATAGGTCACTTGCAATGTTGAGACTTGAAAAATAGGATCTGAACTAATTTAGAGCAGTTTCCAAAATTCCTGTCTCAAGAGATGCATAGAATGATCCACCATATCAAAAGTAGCTGTAAGATCTAATTGTACTTAACATCATCCTTAAGTGTTGCCATACTGGGACAGACTGAAGGTCCATCAAACCCACCATACTGTTTCCAACAGTGACCAATCCAGGTTACAAGTATAAATTATTTTAAAAAGTGAGACTAGTAACATTTTGGTACTCCGACCTTCCCTAAATTCACTCTTGGGATGGAAAATAATTGGTTCCCAAAACTAAAGTACCTGTCCAAATATTGCTTTTTGTATCATCTTTCCAAGAAATTAGATATTAGCAACTGAACTAATAGATCTAAGTAGCACAATGTGAGGAAACCGGCTGTCAAAAGTTCCACAGAATACAAATTTGAGAAGTTTTTTTTGTCCAACAATAATATCCAACAGATGGAGATTACAGTTCTCAAGCATTGAAGATCCGAGACCCCTTGGTCTATTTATTTGTTGCATTTGGGTCATTCCATGTCAAGTTATCTGGTGGTCCCTGCGCCAACCATCACGGATTTCGATGAAATTTTCTGTGAACATTCATACATGTCCCCAATGAACATTGGTAAAGTTTTACGTTCGCCGATACAATACTCTGTTTGACCTCATACTGCAGCCTTCTATGGTATGACTCCGAGATTTCGGCAACTTTGAGACACTGTATCTCCAGCAATATTTTGTTGAGAGAAACAGAACTTGGCTATCTTGTACAATGTTTTGCGCTCTATTAAATAAAATAAAAAAATCTTCATGAGCAATTTTCATGAAGAAAAGTTTGGAGCAAGCTTGGTCCGAAAAATTTGTTGTACGAAAAAATTGTAAGGTTTGGCTTTTTATATCTCGGGAATTAAAGGTATGATAAACGTGAAACTTTGCACACAACAACGTATCAACACAAGGTTTTCGAATATAAAATTTCATTCTAATATTTTCCATTAGTTCACAAATTGCGTGTAAAGATGATGATTTTTGCAAAAATACCAAAAATAGGGTATTTTTAGCTCACTTTTACAAAAAAAAAAAAAAGACCTTCTGGAAACTTTTTAATCATTTTCATTAAAGCATGTTTCAAACCCCTTAAAAAAGTAGGGTTGGTTTTTCATCGCTGGCATATAAGGCCCTAGAAATAGGGACAAAGTTGAGGATGTTGCTATCGCAACGTCATATACTTCAACATGCATTTTTCTATATTGTCATTTTCTTTATTTATAGTACACTTCTACCCCACATTTTCCCACGCACGCAGGCACAATGTGGCTAACAGGATAAATAAAAATGACAATACAATAAGAGAAAATGGTAAGAGACAAAGAGTAGGCAAGGAAGGGGAAGGGGGCATAACAATTGTAGGGGTACTACTACTTAACATTTCTAGAGCGCTACTAGGGTTACGCAGTGCTGTACAAATTAACAAAGAAGGGTAGGTAAGTGGGACTATCGGTAAGAGTGTGGGGGGAATAGACCAGCCAAATGGGTTTTCAGCAGCCTCTTGAACAGTTGATCATTTTGCAGTTTTAAGTACTTCGGCAAAACATTCCAATTCTTGGCATAGGAGTATTGGAAAGACGAAGTGAAGATCTTCTTGTATTTGACGCCTCTGCAATTTGGGAAGTGCAGGTTGAGATACGACCTCAAGGTGGCAACTGCGTTTCTGGGAGGTAGGTCGATAAGGCGATGCATATATTCCGGAGTCTGCCCATAAATTATTTTATGAGTTAGGGAGCAAATTTTGAAAAAGATACGTTCCCTCACGGGCAACCAGTGGAGATAGAAACGCAGAGGTTGTGCATGCTCAAAACGTGACTTTCCCAGGATTAGTCTCGCCGCTGTGTTTTGAGCAGTCTGGAATTTTTTCAAAAGATATCCAAGGCAACCTGCGTAAATCCCACTGCAGTAATCCAGGTGAGAGAGCACCAACCAATGAACAAGGGTGCGAAACAGTTCTCTAGTTAGGCAATATCTAACCTGCCGAAGCCTCCACATTGCATTGAACATTCTCTTAGTGACAACTCGAACCTGATCATCCAGATGCAAATGCTTATCCAAGGTCACCTCAAGGAGCTTCAGACTATTAGATAGAGGGAGAACATAAGTCATTTATCGTGATTGTATTTGAAGGCACTGAGTAGTAAGGGGAGTGGAGAATAAAGGCACTGAGTTTTATCCTTATTTAATTTAAACCGGAACACCCTCGCCCAATGTTCCATTGTAGATAAGCTTGCAGCAATCAGGTCTAAGATTTCCGCTACTGTGTCACGGAAAGGGATGGAGATGGTGACTGTTCTGTCCGCTGACAGCCTTGCACTAGTTTATAAGGTGATCCATAAATGTGTGTGATGCTTTTACTGTTGTTCTCATTTCTAAGGACTTTCGCTGCTGTAGTCTCTCATTGTAAAGGTATATGAGCAAGGCACTGTGGGTAATGTATTTCACAGGCAATGCAACCACACTTGCTTGGTTGTGCAAGAATTGTTACCACTGGTTGTGAGGCTGCCCAGACCTCCTTTCTCTCTCTGCTGAGCTTGGCTCTTTTGTCTTCCTGCTATCACTTCCTATTCAGTCTTACTATCTCTGTCCTGAGAGGTCAGCCAGGTATGACCTTTCCCTCCTATCTCTAGGACCACCCCTTGCCACCCGATGGCAGGCTCTGTTCCCATTGGCCTCTATCTGCTCCTCCCTGAGCCTGTGTAAAGCCCCATCACTTCTTTGTCCTTTCAGCCACGGGGTATTCTAACACCATCTAGCCAGGGGCATGGAGCTAACACCATCTTGCTCCAGACAGCTCTGTCCTGCTGAGAACTCCCTGTAAAGAACCTGGTTTTTTAACATGAAGATATCTCCTCCCAAATGAGATATTGCACATTCCAGTCACCCAGCTTTGGACTATTTCTACCTGTTCAATTATCTCCCCCCCCCCCCCCCCCGCAATACAACTACCTCTCTTCAGATCTCCGCCTCCCACAGCTTCCAGATCAAGAAGTCTCTGTATCCTGAAACAGCATCTTTGAACATCTATCTGTGAGTAAATTATCTGTGATTTATTCAATAAAAGAGACTTCATAAAAATACAGACTTCAGGTGATTTGATGTGCCAGGGTTATACTCCATGGCATTGAGGCCTCATGTAACAAGTCCTCAATGGCTGTGATAGTGACATCATAGTAACATAGTAGATGACGGCAGAAAAAGACCTCCACGGTCCATCCAGTCTGCCCAACAAGATAAACTCACATGTGCTACTTTTTGTGTATACTTACCTTGATTTGTACCTGTCCTTTTCTGGGCACAGACCGTATAAGTCTGCCCAGCACTATCCCCGCCTCCCAACCACCAGCCCCGCCTCCCACCACCGGTTCTGGCACATCGTCGGCATAAATGTACGGATTTAAGCCAATGTTTCAGAGGGCGGTAGCAAGTGGGATCAGCATGAAGTTTAAAGTGTAGAATTCATTTTTTGTATGCTATATGAATCTGTTAGTCTACTAGCGGTGCTTGTACACTAATGACTGGTTAAATATTCTGTAAGTACCTTATTGATGCCGTGCATTAGCATGCTTCGGCTATAGGGTTCTGTACTGTGCAGGTGTAGTTGTATCTGTCATAACATAATCTTTATAACTTCTCTTTTTCAGAATTAATAATACACTTCATATTATTAATAATTGCGATTTTGCTTAATATGCGAAAAATGAATGTCAAAGAGTCAACTGACAATCCCACTTTGCCCATTTGCGCTGTTGGAAAAAAATTGTCGTCAACTTGCCACCATGGTTCATTTTATTCTAAAAAAATTGGGCTGCATTATGTGCACAGCTTGTCTGCCAATGAAAAAATGCTCATTACTCGGCGATCGGAGGTTGAGTTCGCGATGTATTTGGAAAAGTACGAAATGAAGCAAAAGTCGTGCTGCAACCCATTCGACAAACAAAATCACATAGTTAAACATGGACTGTTGAAAGTCGATCTAGCCATGTCCGATGATTTGAAAAATGTGAAGCCAGGCCAAAAAATGTGTTCCAAGTGTAAAGCCAAATATGTCGAAAGCAAGGCAGAGTCGTCATCATCATCAGAAAATTATGATATGGACATTTCAGACACTCTTGATCAAAGTTTGACTGATTTGGGGACTTCTCCATTAAACATTTGGAGGTTGGCCAGTACGGATAAAACTGGATATGTGAAACGAAAAATTGAACGCGTGCAGAAAGTGGTAGCAGAAAAAATAATGGTATCCGCTGCAGGTAGCAGAAAAAATAATGGTAGCCGCTGCAGTATCAGCCGAAGATATTGGACAAACTAGCAAGTCGGCTGCTAAGGAATGCCTGTCGTGCCAAGATTACACTGACCTAATCGACGATGTGAAAACGAAAATTAAAATATCCAATAGATCCATAAAAATTCAATTATTGACTTTGGCTCCAAAGAGTTGGTCAATACCAGTGGCAGCAAAAACGTTTAGCGTTTCAGAACGTATGGTTAAATCAGCGCGAAATTTAAAGCAGGAGAGGCATTTGTGCACTACTGGATGCAAAAGTTGGCAAACTGGTACCAAAGGCAATCACCGACAAAGTTCGAGATTTCTATGAGGATGATGAATTTAGCAGGATGTGCCGTGGTAAAGATTTTGTTTCTGTTCGGCTTGATGGCATCAAGGTTCAAAAACAAAAGCGGTTGCTACTGTGCAATCTGAAAGAACTGTATGTAGCATATCGACACAAATATGGTGCTGAAATTGGTTTTTCCAAATTCTGTGAGCTCAGACCAAAGTGGTGTGTTACTGTCGGTCAAAAAATCACACTCAGATCTCACACATCTGCCATTCAAAATGAAAATGAAATCCAAACAAGCAGCGTGGTGTTGTCTATATCAAAAACAAGGACATCAAAGCAGTCCAACTTAGTCCAGAAAAAAGAAAGAGGGGGAAAAGTCTCAACAAGTGCTGCAATACTGAATGTTGTTCATTAATTGCATGCACAACAAGTCATGCGGACTTGTGCTGATTCAGCGTCCAGTCCAGCGTTTTTTTAGTCACTTAATTTTTGCACAAGTCCGCGTCTGGGTTCCCTGAGGAAGAAATATGAAACGGGACCGTCGGAGTCTATACGCAGGACAGATTTGTTAAAAGATAAGTTATTTTGTGGTTTTGTTTGACTTTTTAGAGCTGGAACTAAGTGTGATTATAAGCATTTATAAATATAAGAAAATAAAAATAGACTTATTTTTTGGGGGGGTTTCAGTCTATGATGACTTCTTGTGCATGCAATTAATGAACAACATTCAATATTGCAGCACTTGTTGAGACTTTTCCCCCTCTTTTTCTTTTTTCTGGACTAAGTTGGACTGCTTTGATGTCCTTGTTTTTGATATAGACAACACCACGCTGCTTGTGTTACTGTCGGTGCCTCAGGCACACATTCCATCTGTGTCTGCGCCATCCATCAGAATGTTAAGCTTATGCTGCAAGGTGCCAACATTAAAGAAGACTACAAGATGCTCATGGGAAAGGCAGTTTGTGATCTGGACGCCAAAGATTGTATGTTGCAGCGATGCCAAAACTGTCCTGGTGAAGAGGCACTGATAGCATATTTGCAAGAAATATTTGAGGACTGGGACTCGGAAGAATCAATAGAATTCAAACATTGGGTTCATACTGACTGTGAAACACTCGAAACACATGTTCTCATTGTTGACAACTTTATTGAAAAACTCGCTAGCAAAATTTGGAAACTGACTGGCCACCACTTCATTTCAAAACATCAAAGTGAATATTTGAAGTCATTAAAAGCTGGCCTAAAAAAACCCAAACATCGTACTGATGGATTTTGCTCAGAATTACTCGTTTGTTGTCCAAGACGCTGCTCAAGGCTTTCACTGGGAGAACTCACAATGCACAGTGCATCCATTCGTCGCTTATTATATCAATAAAGATGATGTACTGCAAATTGTCAACTGCTGCATAATTTCTGATCATATGCAACATGATACGGTTTCTGTGCACATGTTCATTCGGAAGTTGATTGAGTTTTTGACGAATAAAACAAAGATTACAAGAATATACTACTTTAGTGATGGTTCAGCAGCACAATACAAAAATTTCGTCAATCTGTGCAATCACAAGAATGATTTTGAAATTGAGGCCAAATGGAACTTTTTAGGCACGAGTCATGGCAAGTCACCATGTGATGGAGTTGGTGGCACGACTAAACGTTTGGCTGCTTGAGCCAGCCTCCAGCGACCATTAACCAATCAAATACTGACGCCAATAGATCTGTTTAACTTTTGTGACAAAAACATTCATGGAATTATATGTATGTTCTGACTGAAGAAATCCGAGAAAACAGGATGCTGCAAGAAGAAAGATGGAAAGCTAGCTGCACAATAGCTGGCACAAGAGATCATCACCAGTTTGTGCCAGTTGATTCAAATTCGATTTCTGTCAGCAAAGTTTCAAATGACACGATTGACTTTGTGGCCAAAATTTCCGATATCGTCGATCCTAATTTAAAATTGGCCAAACTATTGCCTGGTTGTTATGTTACCTGCATGTATGACAGTAAGTGGTGGGTAGGCAACGTTGTAGAAATTTCCATCAAACAAAATGATGCATTAGTAACATTTATGCATCCACCAGGCCCGGCTCATTCATTTTATTGGCCTGAAAGAAAAGATGTTTGTTGGGTTCCAGCACAACATCTTATTTGTGTGCTTCCAGCGCCATTAGTTACATCGTCAGGCCGCAGTATAAATTCCCAGAAGTGACACTAAAGAAAGTGGCTTGTAAATTCAATAATAAATAAGCAATCGTTGGAATTCGGCAGTTTTCATTACGGACTTTGGCTTGGGAACCATTTAAGATACCCACTTTAGGCTTTGGCACCTTGATGAAGAAACCAAACTAGAGGCTTGGGATCCTCATCCAAGAAACCCACCCGTGGCTGGTATTGCACAGCTATCGCGCTTGACCCCTATGGCGATGGGGTTATTGGTTCAAGTTCCTGAACTGGTAGTGACAATGTCACCAAGGACCAACGCAATTTAGGTACTAATAATGTCTGTATAAAACAAAAATAATAGAATGCATGTGATGTTGCGATAGCAGTGTGCGATAGCAACGTCCTCAACTCTGTCCCTATTTCTAGGGCCTTATAATTTTTTTGTGCTGCAAATTTTTCGGACCAAGTTTGCTCCAAGTTTTCTTCATGGAAATCGCTCGTGAAGATTTTTTTATTTTATTTAATAGAGCGCAAAAAGTTGTAAAAGATGGCCAAGTTTTGTTTCTCTCAACAAAATATTGCCGGAGATAGTGTCTCAAATTTGCCTAAATCTCGGAGTCATAACATAGAAGGCTGCAGTATAGGGTCAAACAGATTACTATATCTCAGCAAGTATTGCATCGGCGATTGTAAAACTTTACCAATGTTCATTGGGGACATGTATGAATGTTCACAGAAAATGTCATCGAAATCCGTGATGGTTGAGCAGGGCACTTCTCTGAAATCAGACCACTTGACATGGAATGACCCATTTGTACCCCACATTTTCCACCTATTACTACTACCATTTAGCATTTCTATAGCGCTACAAGGCATACGCAGCACTGCACAAACATAGAAGAAAGACAGTCCCTGCTCAAAGAGCTTACAATAGACAAAAAATAAAGTAAGCAAATCAAATCAATTAATGTGAACGGGAAGGAAGAGAGGAGGGTAGGTGGAGGCGAGTTGTTACAAGTGGTTACGAGTCAAAAGCAATGTTAAAGAGGTGGGCTTTCAGTCTAGATTTAAAGGTGGCCAAGGATGGGGCAAGACGTAGGGGCTCAGGAAGTTTATTCCAGGCGTAGGGTGCAGCGAAACAGAAGGCGCGAAGTCTGGAGTTGGCAGTAGTGGAGAAGGGAACAGATAAGAAGGATTTATCCATGGAGCGGAGTGCACGGGAAGGGGTGTAGGGAAGGACGAGTGTGGAGAGATACTGGGGAGCAGCAGAGTGAGTACATTTATAGGTTAGTAGAAGAAGTTTGAACAGGATGCGAAAACGGATAGGGAGCCAGTGAAGGCTCATTTGCCCAGTCAGTGGATAACAAATACAAAGTTGTATCGTGATCGTATGAGGTATAAGTGGAGGGTAGGAATGAATGAAAATTGCATGTTGTCCTGTTCGATCATAGTCATGCAGTGTTGGTAGGTGAAGAGTGTTACGTGGGGTCGTTGGGGTAGGCCTTTTGAAGAGGTTGGTTTTTAGTGATTTCCTGAAGTTCAAGTGGTCGTGGATTGTTTTCACAGCTTTTGGGACCTCATTCCATAGTTGTGCGCTTATGTAGGAGAAGCCGGATGCGTAAGTTGTTTTGTATTTCAGTCCTTTGCAATTTGGGTAGTGTAGGTTTAGTTAGGATCTTGATGATCTGACTTTGTTTCTTATTGGTAAGTCTATGAGGTCTGTCATGTATTCTGGAACTACGCCGTATATGATTTTGTGGACTAAGGTGCATATTTTGAAGATGATCCGTTCTTTGATTGGGAGCCAATGCAACTTTTCTCGGAGGGGTTTGGCACTTTCGAAGTGTGTTTTGCTGAATATCATCCTGGCTGCTGTATTTTGGGCGGTTTGGAGGTTTTTTTTAATGAGTTGTTCTTTGCAGCCCGCATAGATTCCGTTGCAATAATCTGCATGGCTTAGGACCATTGATTGTATTAGGTGTCGAAAAGTTGCTCTTGGGAAGAAAGGTTTTAATCGTTTGAGCTTCCACATTGAATAGAACATTTTCTTTGTTACAGAGTTTCTCTGAGGACAAGCAGGCTGCTTGTTCTCACATGTGGGTGACGTCCACTGCAGCCCCAGGTCTGGAAAATCTTCCTAGCAACAAAGCTTGCTAGAGCCTTCGAGCGTACACTGTGCATGTGCGGCCATCTTCCTGCCTGTTGCACAAGAGTCCCGCTTCAGTCTTCTTTTTTCCACGGTCAAGAGCGGCTGTTTTTCACCAAAGGTGGCCTCTTGTAACCTCCGACCGGTGGGTTCTTCAAATAGGCCGGCGGGGATACTCCCTCAATTTGATCTCCAAACCTCCAAATTGCCGACCGGGAGCACAGTCCTTCAGCTTCCAGCACAGGCAGGTACTTGCAGAGGAACTCTCCGCTCTTCTCAGTGCCAATGCGGTCAAGCCCGTGCCACTGGGGCAAGAAGGGCTGGGATTCTATTCCAGGTACTTCCTTGTGCAAAAGAAAACAGGGGGGATGCGTCCCATCCTAGACCTAAGGGCCCTGAACAAATACCTGATTCGAGAAAAGTTCAGGATGCTTTCCCTGGGCACCCTTCTTCCCATGATTCAGGAAAACGACTGGCTATGCTCCCTCGACTTAAAGGATGCTTATACACACATCCCGATACTGCCAGCTCACAGGCAGTATCTTCAATTCCGTCTGGGAACACAGCACTTTCAGTATTGTGTACTGCCCTTTGGGCTCGTCTCGGGTGTTCACCAAATGCCTGGCGGTCGTTGCAGTGTCGCTGCGTAGGCTGGGAGTGCATGTGTTCCCTTATCTCGACGATTGGCTGGTGAAGAACACCTCGGAGGCAGGAGCTCTACAATCCATGCAGATGACTATTCAACTCCTGGAGCTACTGGGGTTTGTCATAAATTACCCAAAGTCCCACCTTCTTCCGGTTCAGAGATGAGTTCATAGGAGCCCTGCTGGACTCACAGACTGCTCATGCCTACCTCCCCGAAGCGAGGGCAGACAATCTTCTGTCGCTGGTTTCCTTGGCCAGAGCGTCTCGGCAGATGTTGAGGCTTCTGGGCCCTATGGCCTCCACAGTTCATGTGACTCCCATGGCCTGTCTTCACATGAGATCAGCTCAATGGACCCTAGCTTCCCAGTGGTATCAAGCTGCAGGGGATGTAGAAGATGCAATCCTGTTGCCCACTGCTTTTCACAACTCCCTGATATGGTGGACAATTCGATCCAATTTGACCTTGGGACGTCCTTTTCAAATTCATCATCCGCAAAAAGTGCTGACAACGGATGCATCTCTCCTGGGTTGGGGAGCCCATGTAGATGGGCTTCACACTCAAGGACGTTGGTCCCTCCAGGAAACAGGTCTTCAGATCAATCTTCTGGAGTTGCGAGCGGTCTGGAACGCTCTAAAGGCTTTCAGAGATCAGCTGTCCAGTCAAATCATTCAAATTCAGACAGACAATCAGGTTGCCATGTATTATATCAACAAGCAGGGGAGCACCGGATCTCGCCCCCTGTGTCGGGAAGCCATCCAGATGTGGCGTTGGGCTCGCCGTCACGGCATGTTTCTCCAGGCCACGTATCTGGCAGGTGTAAACAACAGTCTGGCCGACAGGTTGAGAAGGATCATGCAACCTCCTGAATGGTCACAGTAGTCCGCAAGATCTTCCGAGCGTGAGGCACTCCCTCGGTGGATCTTTTTGCCACAGGAGTGGAGGAGTAGCCTAGCAGTTAATGCAGCGGACTTTGGGCCTGGGAAACTGGGATCGATTCCCGCTGCAGCTCCTTGTGACTCTGGGTAAAGTCACTTAACCCTCTGTTGCCCCAAATAAATCGCTTTGGATGTGGTTGCAAAACTCAGATCAATCACAAGGTCCCTCACTTCTGTTCCAGACTTCAGGCCCACGACAGACTAGCGTCGGATGCTTTTCTCCTTCATTGGGGGAAGGGCCTTTTGTATGCATATCCTCCCATACCTCTGGTGGGGAAGACTTTGCTGAAACTCAGGCAAGACCGTGGAACCATGATTCTGATAGCTCCTTTCTGGCTGCGTCAGATTTGGTTCCCTCTTCTGGACTTATCCTCTGAAGAACCGTGAAGATTGGAATGTTTTCCAACACTCAGAACAAGGGGGCACTTCTGCATCCCAACCTCCAGTCTCTGGCTCTCACGGCCTGGATGTTGAGGGCATAGACTTAGCCTCCTTGGGTCTTTCTGAGGGTGTCGCCCAAGTCTTGTTTGCTTCCAGAAAAGATTCCACAAAGAGGTGTTACTCTTTTAAATGGAGGAGGTTTGCCGTCTGGTGTGATAGCAAGGCCCAAGATCCTCGTTCTTGTCCTACACAGACCCTGCTTGAGTATCTTCTGCACTTGTCCGAGTCTGGTCTTAAGACCAACTCATTAAGAGTTCACCTTAGTGCTATTAGTGCTTATCATTATTGTGTGGAGGGTAAGCCTATCTCTGGACAGCCTTTAGTTGTTCGATTTATGAGAGGTTTGATTTTGTCAAAGCCCCCTGTCAAACCTCCTACGGTGTCATGGAATCTCAACGTCGTTCTCAGCCAGCTGAAGCCTCCTTTTGAGCCACTGAATGCCTGCCATCTGAAGTGGAAGGTCATTTTCTTGGTGGCTGTTACTTCTGCTCGTAGAGTCAGTGAGCTTCAAGCCTTGGTAGCCCATGCTCCCTATACTAAATTTCATCATAACAGAGTAGTTCTCCACACTCACCCTAAGTTCTTGCCGAAGGTGGTGTCGGAGTTCCATCTGAACCAGTCAATTGTCTTGCCAACATTTTTTCCCCGTCCTCATACCCGCCCTGCTGAACGTCAGTTGCACACATTGGACTGCAAGAGAGCATTGGCCTATGTGGAGCGGACCAGCCCCTTCAGACAGTCCGCCCAAATGTTTGTTTCTTTTGACCCCAACAGAAGGGGAGTGGCTGTCGGAAAACGCACCATTTGCAATTGGCTAGCAGATTGCATTTCCTTCACTTTCGCCTGAGGGTCATGTCATGGCTCATAGTGTTCGAGCCATGACAGCGTCAGTGGCCCATTTGAAGTCAGCCACTATTGAAGAGATTTGCAAGACTGTGACGTGGTCATCAGTCCACACATTCACATCTCATTACTGCCTTCAGCAAGATAGCCGACGCGACAGTTGGTTTGGGCAGTCGGTGCTGCAGAATCTGTTCTGGGTTTAGAATCCAACTCCACCCCCCTAGGCCCATTTTTGTTCTGTTCCAGGCTGCACTCTCAGATGTTTCTTCGTAGGTCAATCCCTGTTATGTCCTCACCATTGTGAGGTCCAATTGACCACTGTTTGTTGTTTTGAGTGAACCTGGGGGCTAGGGATACCCCACATGTGAGAACAAGCAGCCTGCTTGTCCTTGGAGAAAGTGAAGATACTTACCTGTAGCAGGTATTCTTCGAGGACAGCAGGCTGATTGTTCTCACAAACCCGCCCGCCTCCCCTTTGAAGTTGTTCCTTTTCTTTTGGTTTTTGCTTTTTAAGATGACTTGTAACTTTTGTCTTATCCATATGTGTCCTTCTGTCTGTCCTTCCCTTATCCTTTTTGGTCCTGTCTGTTTGTCCTGATTTAGATTGTAAGCTCTTTTGAGCAGGGACTGGCTTCTTCATGTTCAATTGTAAAGTGCTGCATACATAAGTACATAAGTACATAAGTAGTGCCATACTGGGAAAGACCAAAGGTCCATCTAGCCCAGCATCCTGTCACCGACAGTGGCCAATCCAGGTCAAGGGCACCTGGCACGCTCCCCAAACGTAAAAACATTCCAGACAAGTTGTACCTAAAAATGAGGAATTTTTCCAGTCCATTTAATAGCGGTCTATGGACTTGTCCTTTAGGAATCTATCTAACCCCTTTTTAAACTCCGTCAAGCTAACCGCCCGTACCACGTTCTCCGGCAATGAATTCCAGAGTCTAATTACACGTTGGGTGAAGAAAAATTTTCTCCGATTCGTTTTAAATTTACCACACTGTAGCTTCAACTCATGCCCTCTAGTCCTAGTATTTTTGGATAGCGTGAACAGTCGCTTCACCTCCACCCGATCCATTCCACTCATTATTTTATACACTTCTATCATATCTCCCCTCAGCCGTCTCTTCTCCAAGCTGAAAAGCCCTAGCCTTCTCAGCCTCTCTTCATAGGAAAGTCGTCCCATCCCCACTATCATTTTCGTCGCCCTTCGCTGTACCTTTTCCAATTCTACTATATCTTTTTTGAGATACGGAGACCAGTACTGAACACAATACTCCAGGTGCGGTCGCACCATGGAGCGATACAACGGCATTATAACATCCGCACACCTGGACTCCATACCCTTCTTAATAACACCCAACATTCTATTCGCTTTCCTAGCCGCAGCAGCACACTGAGCAGAAGGTTTCAGCGTATCATCGACGACGACACCCAGATCCCTTTCTTGATCCGTAACTCCTAACGCGGAACCTTGCAAGACGTAGCTATAATTCGGGTTCCTCTTACCCACATGCATCACTTTGCACTTGTCAACATTGAACTTCATCTGCCACTTGCACGCCCATTCTCCCAGTCTCGCAAGGTCCTCCTGTAATCGTTCACATTCCTCCTGCGACTTGACGACCCTGAATAATTTTGTGTCATCGGCGAATTTAATTACCTCACTAGTTATTCCCATCTCTAGGTCATTTATAAATACATTAAAAAGCAACGGACCCAGCACAGACCCCTGCGGGACCCCACTAACTACCCTCCTCCACTGAGAATACTGGCCACGCAATCCTACTCTCTGCTTCCTATCTTTCAACCAGTTCTTAATCCATAATAATACCCTACCTCCGATTCCATGACTCTGCAATTTCTTCAGGAGTCTTTCGTGCGGCACTTTGTCAAACGCCTTCTGAAAATCCAGATATACTGGTAGCACTATAGAAGTGATTTGTAGTAGTAGTAAGTTGAGTGAAGCGGGACTCTTATGCGACGGGCGGGAAGATGGCTGCGCAGGTGCGGTGTGCTCGCCTGTGCGCTTGAAGGCTGTAGCAAGTTTTGTTGCTAGGAAGATTTTCCGGACCTGGGGCTGCTGTGGACGTCACCCACATGTGAGAACAATCAGCCTGCTGTCCTCGGAGAATACCTGCTACAGGTAAGTATCTTCGCTTTACTTGGCTCTCGAGGGTAAGGTTGCGATCAACTGTGACACCGAGTATTTTCAAACTGTCCGAGGTAGGGAGGGTATGTCCTGGAGTATTTATGGTTGTGGGTTTGTATTTGTTATATGGAGAGGAGAGGATGAGGCAATTTCTACTTTGTCTATTCTGTTTACTCCTTAAGGGATACTTTTCTCCCCCCCCCCCCCCCCCTTACCTCTAAGCTGACTGCCAAACACCTCCAATTTAGAAACCACATTCTAGCTGATAAGTCTAAAATAATGTAGACTTTAGCAGATTGCCCATTCAGGGTTTCATTGGGCAGAAAAACAAAATTTTGTCTCTGTACAGCTGTCTTGCTGCAGAATAAATCCCCACAAGTGGGGTTAACTTGACCAGACCTATTTAACATAGTAACATAGTAGATGACGGCAGAAAAAGACCTGCACGGTCCATCCAGTCTGCCCAACAAGACAACTCATGTGTGCTACTTTTGTGTATATAAGTCTGCCCAGCACTAGCCCCGCCTCCCAACCACCGGCTCTGGCATAGACCGTATAAGTCTGCCCAGCACTATCCCCGCCTCCCACCACCGGCTCTGGCACAGACCGTATAAGTCTGCTCAGCGATATCCCTGCCTCCCAACCTCCAGTCCCGCCTCCCACCACTGGCTCTGGCACAGACCGTTTTTCTCTCTGCAGAGTTCTATATTCTCTACATTGTTTGCTTTTTAGTGGTTTTTGCACAGAATTACCCCATAAGGCCTGAACTTCCCTCCTTGGTTCCAACTCTTGCCAACTGCTGTTCTCTCCCTCCCAGCAAATTCTGCCCCCAAAGCCTTCATGCAATACCCCCATGTCTCATTCTTCCTCTACCATGCACACCCCCGACCAATCTCTTATTCTCCTCTTCCCAGCTGCTATTCTTTCTTCCACTCTTCCCTGACACCTTCAAGGTTCCCCCCCCCCCCCCCCCACTCCTATTACCACACTCTTGGCTTTCTCAGCCTGCCTCCAAGGCATATTCAGCTTACTACTACTACTACTACTTATCATTTCTATAGCGCTACAAGGCATACGCAGCGCTGTACACCATACACAAAAGACAGTCCCTGCTCAAAGAGCTTACAATCTAGATAAGACAGGTAAACAGACAGAACAATTAAGAGTAGGGGAAAGAGGTGAGGATAAAGGATAAAGACAGGTAAACAGACAGAACAATTAAGGGTAGGGAATAAAGAGGTGAGGATAAAGGACAGGGCAAGTGAGTTAGGAGTCAAATGCACTCACCTCCCAATGGCACATTTATCTAGCATCAGCTGCTTTCTCCCCATCTACAGGGCTTGTGTAGGAGGAGGAGGAAGTAGTGAACAGCTGCTCATTGACTCACCACTTCCTCCTCTGCCAGCTTAGACTGGTTTGTGTATATGATCGGGAGTTGGGTCTAAGTTGGTGAGGGTGAAGAAGTGACCCAGTGTGCTTCCTTCCTTCTGCTGCCTGCTTTCTGTAGAGGAAGTCTCTCAGGAGTAAACAAACATTTGTTAAATCTGACTACAAATAAGTCTGCATGTATGTAAACTTTCTTACATTTAAATAGTGTACATTTACTTTCAAGATTCTAAAAGTTCACATATAAAAAAACCAGTGTGCAATACAGTCTTTCACCTGTTGATGGTGGGTAAATGTCACTCATTATTAGGGCTATACTGAATATTCGATTTGGCCCCGAATACATTTTATAGTTGGCTGAATAGTGATTTAAAATTTTCAGTATGAATAATCCAGGACTCTACTGTGCTAAATCATACTGAAATAAACACTTGATCTGTGATTTTATATTGCATCTTTTATTATTTATGTTAAGTTTCAGTGCCCTATGTGGTCAAACAGTAAAATGTGCTATTTTGTACAGCTCTACCCCATAGAGAGCAGAGTTACTTGTTTTGCCTTTGGTCTATATATTTACATGCCCTCTATCTCAGCCACCACCCTTCCTCCTGCATCCATCATACAAATAACAATAGAGCAACTCTGGCAGACTGCCTGTTTCCTTTACATTTTTGGGTTGCAGCCTAAGGGGTTCCTTTACTAATGGTAAGGCAGTCAGCCTTACCATTGAGTGACTGTGTTGTTGCATAAGGGACTTGCTTTTTAGCTCCTACAGACTTCTGCAATTGAGGCCCCCAAGCACTGTATCTAGCCCTGAACCCACCTCCAGGTGCCCCTCATGTGCATGTTCCTGTAGGGTTGCTGGACGGATGTTCTTTGCCAGGTGCTGTCATAGTTCTTGTGGATGCACTTATATGGGGTAAAGTGCCATGTGCAGACTGCAGGACACAGCTCATTATCCATTTCCTAAACCATGACAGGTTATGTGTGAATTAGCATGTGCTGCTGGGCTGGAGCCATGGCATTAATGCTATAATTCATGCTTTAATAAAAGGCATGGTGCTGCTTCTATTGTTCATGGACATTTTACCTCCTGCAGATGCGAATCAGTAGACAAAGCTGGAGGCTGCTATAAATACGGCAAACTGATCTTTACGCAAGGAAAGTAAACAGAAACAGGAAGCCTATATGATTCTCCAAACAAGTAGCTGAAAAAAATAAGAGCAAAAGAGGCTTGTTCAAGAAATACAAAAAAAACTCAACGAGAGGATCACAGAAAAGATTATCAGATTAAACTTGAAGCGAAAAGGGAAATACGGCTAGCGAAAGTGCGAGCAGAAGAAACAAATGGCTAAAGATGGAAAGAGAGGTGATTACCTTTTTCAGATATATTGGAGAAAGGACAAAAGAGTGGAGGAGTGGCCTAGTGGTTAGGGTGGTGGACTTTGGTCCTGGGGAACTGAGGAACTGAGTTCGATTCCCACTTCAGGCACAGGCAGCTCCTTGTGATTCTGGGCAAGTCACTTAACCCTCCATTGCCCCATGTAAGCCGCATTGAGCCTGCCATGAGTGGGAAAGCGCGGGGTACAAATGTAACAAAACAAAAAAAAAAAGATAGGAATGGAATTGCAAGACCGAAAGATAATGAAAATGATTATGTGGAGAGGGAGGAGGATAAAGCGAATGTGCTAATTACTTCGGTGTTCATGGAGGAAATCCTGGTGAAGGACTGCGGTTGGCTGCTGAAGGAATATCTGGGAATGGAATGGATACTGCGCCGTTTACGGAAGAAAGTTTATAAACGGCTGGATAATCTGAAGGTGGACAAAGCTATGGGGACAGATGGGATACATCGCAGGATACTGAGGTAGATCCTGGCGGGACCTCTTAAAGATTTAATAGATCTTTAGAGACAGGAGAGGTTCCGAGAGATTGGAGACGAGCGGATGTGGTCCCTCTTCACAAACGTGGAGACAGAAGAAGTGGGAAATTACAGACCAGTAAGTCTCAAGTCGGTTGTAGGAAAAATAATGGAGTTGCTGCTGAAAGAAAGGATAGTTAACTTTCTAGAAGCCAACAGGTTACAGGACCCAAGGCAACATGGCTTTACCAAAGGAAAATCCTGCCAAACGAATCTCATTGACTTCTTTGACTGGGTGACAAAAGAAATGGATGAAGGCCATACGCTAGATGTAATTACTTGGATTTCAGCAAAGCCTTTGATATGGTCCCCCACAGAAGACTCGTGAATAAGCTGAAAGAGCTGAACTTAGGACCGAAAGCGGTGAACTGGATAAAAAACTTGTTGACCGACAGGTGGCAGAGGGTGGTAGTAAATGGAATCTGTTCGGAGGAAAGGATGGTAAGTAGGTGGGGTTTCTCAGGGGTTGGTGCTGGTGCCCATTTTGTTTAATATATTTGTGAGAGATATTGCTGAAGGGTTGGAAGGAAAGGTTTGCCTTTTTGCGGATGACACAAAGATAGCCAATAGAGTGGATACCCTGGAGGGAGTAAAAACAATGAAAAGGGATCTACAAAAGTTAGAAAAATGGTTGAGGGTCTGGCAGTTAAAATAATCAAAGTATCTATTGATAAGAAAGATTTTCTTAATCAGATAGCACAAAGGATTCTGGCACGTAATTATTTTTGTTTTGATCAAACATACTATCTACAGCCATGTGGAATTGTCATAGGAGCAATGGTGGTGCCCACAGTGGCTAGTCTGTACATGTCAGAATTTTGAGATAAATTACATATATCCATCAACACATTATTACAACATTATCATCTGACAGACCTTGGGGTGTTGGTGTCAGAGGATATGAAGGTGAAGAAATAATGTGACAAGGCGACAGCCGTGGCTAGAAGGATCTTAGCCTGCATAGAGAGGGGTATAACCAGCAGAAGAAAGGAGGTGTTGATGCCCCTCTACAAGTTGTTGGTGAGGCCCCACATGGAGTACTGTGTTCCGTTTTGGAGGCCATATCTTGATAAAGATGTAAAAAGACTGGAAGCTCTGCAAAGAAAAGCTACAAAAATGGAATGGGATTTGCGTTGTAAACCATACGAGACTTGCCGACCTGAACATGTATACCTTGGAGGAAAGGAGGAAACGGGTGACATGATACAGACGTTCAAATATTTGAAAGGTATTAATCCGCAAACGAACCTTTTCCGGAGACGGGAAGGTGGTAAAACTAGAGGACGTGAATTGAGGTTGAAGGGGGGCAGACTCGGGAGTAATGTCAGGAAGTATTTTTTCATGGAAAGGGTGGTAGATATGTGGAATGCCCTCCCGCAGGAGGTGGTGGAGATGAAAACGGTAATGGAATTCAAACATGCGTGGGATATGAGAACGGAGTGGATATAGCACCATTCACAGAAGAGAGTGTTTATGAACAACTTGAAAATCCAAAGGTGGACAAAGCCATGGGACTGGACGGGATCCACCCCGGGATATTGAAGGAGCTCAGAGAGGTTTTGGCGGGTCCTCTTAAAGATTTGTTTAATAAATCCTTGGAGATGGGGGAGGTTCCGTGGGATTGAAGAAGAGCAGATGTGGCCTCTCTTCACAAAAGTGGTGATAAGGAAGAAGATGGAAATTACAGGCCAGTAAGCCTCACTTTGGTTATTTCAAAAGTAATGGAAATGATGCTGAAGGAAAAGATAGTGAATTTGCTGGAATCCAATAAGTTGCAGGATCTGAGACATGGTTTTACCAAAGGTAAATCATGCCAAACGAATCTCATTGAATTCTTTGACTAGGTGACCAGAGAATTGAATCAAGGATGTGCTATAGATGTAATCTACTTAGATTTCAGCAAAGCCTTTGACACGGTTCCCCACAGGAGGCTCTTGAAAAAACTTGACAGGCTGAAGATAGGACCCAACGTGCTGAACTGGATTGGAGGTCGTATCTTGCTAAGGATGTAAAAAGAATTAAAGTGGTGCAAAGAAAAACTACAAAATTGTATGGGATTTGCATTAAAAAAAAGTATGAGGAGAGACTTGCTGACCTGAACATGTATATCCTGGAGGAAAGGAGAAACAGGGTTAATATGATACAGACGTTCAAATATTTGAAAGGTATTAATCCGCAAACAAACCTTTTCTGGAGATGAGAAGGTGGTAGAACTAGAGGACATTAAATGAGGTTGAAGGGGGGCAGTCTCAGGAAAAATTTCAGGAAGTATTTTTTCACAGAGAGAGTGGTGGACACTTGGAATACCTTCCTGCAGGAGGTGGTGGAGATGAAAACGGTAACGGAATTCAAAAATGCGTGGGATAAACATAAAGGAATCCTGTTCAAAAGCAATTGATCCTCAGAAGCTTAGCAGAAATTGTGAGGCGGGGCTAGCACTGGGCAGACATCTACGGTCTATGCCCTGAAAATGGCAAGGACAAATCAAGGTCAGGTATACATATAAAGTAGTGAATACGAGTTTATCTTGTTGGGCAGACTGGATGGATTGTACAGGTCTTTCTTTTACTATGTTACTATAAAGGAATCCTGTTTAGAAGGAATGGATCTATGGACTCTTAGCGGAGATTGGGTGACAACGCCAGTATTTGGAGAGTAAAAACAGTGCAGGGTAGACTTCTATGGTCTGCGCCCTGATCGTGGCTGAATAGATAGGGATCCGTTGGAGTGTAAATTTTAAGGGACTTAAATGTTAGCTTCAGAACTGTTAGTACAGGAACAGTGCTGGGCAGACTTCTATGGTCTATGCCCTGAGAAAGGCAAGGACAAATCAAACTTGGGTATACATATAAAGTATCACATACCATGTAAAATGAGTTTATCTTGTTGGGCAGACTGGATGGACCTTTAAGGTCTTTATCTGCCGTCATTTACTATGTAGCTGAGCCTCTGCAGCTTGTACATGTGGAACAGGGCTGGCTTAGCCCTAGGCAGCCACCTAAAATGACAGAATTTTAGCGATGCTAGAAATCAGACATACCATACCCCACCCTTCTCCAGTGCCAAAGAGCCTAGTTGTGTTCTTCCCCACCCCCCTGGTCATACACTTTCTCCCCCTTATGTTCTCCAAATGTGTTTTTGCTGTCTGTGGCAGTGATTAAGCCAGGTTGCCTTTGACTGGCAATTGTGTGGGCAGCCTGCTTGCACCTTTTTCAGTAGCTCAATGTGTGAGAGAGAGAGAGAGAGAAGCATGGAAGGAAGAAATGAGGGATATCCAGAACCCAACCATTATTAAATTTTGGGTTTTTGCCAGGTTCTTGGGGCCTGGATTGGCCGCTGTCGGAGACAGAGTGCTGGGCTTGATGGACCTTTGTTTTTTTTCCCAGCGTGGCAGTGCTTATGTACTAGACCTGAAGAGGGAAGCAGAAGCCTTAGGAAGGAAGGGGAGAGATGCTGGCCTGGATAATCAATTTGTTTTTAGTGCAACTTTTTTCATATTAGTTTTCAAAAATTTTAAATGGGAGGGGATTGGTGGTGGCGACGGTTGAAGGTTCACACAGCCTAGGGTGTTAGATACTCTTGAGCTGGCCTTGATGCAGAAAATCTGGTTGAGATTTGGCCATTCTGGAGGATGAGCTTCACTCAAGCAGCTCACACACAACTAAACCATGGGACTGCATGAGAGCCAAACGTGGGACGGTTATAGGCGCTGAACACTCATAACAGTGAGCAAACTGCTTCATTGTGTCTAGGGAACTGTAATTTTGTACTGTAAATAACAAAGCAAGCTCTGGAGCACTGACAAAATACATTTTGAATATAATCCTCTGCCCCTTCCCAGACCCCTCAAAAACTTCCTAAACCACTCCCATCCCCTCCTAAAAAAAAAGTCTGCAAAAACCAAGGAGGTTTACTAAAATAATAAAATAATGCTATATTGGAGAAACAGGCCAGATGCTTAAGACTAGATTCAATCTGCACAGACATCACATGAAAATAGCTGGTGCCAGTCAGGCCCCCACCCCTGTGGGCCAACACTTCACAAGACCAGAACACGGCACCAGTGATTTCACAGTAAGAATACTTTGACATTTGCTTATTTCCGATCTGAGGAAGAAGGGCAACCTTCGAAAGCTAATCAAGAAATGTATTAAGTTATGTCCAATAAAAAAGGTATCATCTTATTTTCTTTTCCATGTTTTATTTTGTTTGATTTCTATTGATAACCTTAAGAGTGGACTAACACGGCTACCACACTCCTCTACAGTAAGAATACTGAAAGGTAATTTCCATATCATCAAGCTGATCAATCCATAGACTGGTGGGTTGTGTCCATCTACCAGCAGGTGGAGATAGAGAGCAATCCTTTTGCCTCCCTATATGTGGTCATGTGCTGCCGGAAACTCCTCAGTATGTTCTCTATCTCAGCAGGTGGTGGTCACACACAGCAGCAGCTCTGGCTAGGCCTCCAAGCCTAATTTTTAGGTTTTGTTGAGTGCCTGGGGTTGAGGGCTCTTCTTGAGCAAGTGCAAACCTGGTGGCGCCAGGTCCCTCCTTTTCTCCCCCCTCCCGCTGGCTCCGTTAAAAAAAAAAAAAAAAAAAAAATTTTGACCGTCCTTAAAGGCGTTTATTTCGACGTTTATTTAAACGTTTATTGCAGCATACTCACTGGGACACCAGGTCGTTACAGCTCGGAGCGGAAAGCAGGTAATTTTTACCTTTTTATAGCGGGCAGGGGGTTCCCCGATTGATCTCCACGTGGCATATAGCGTCGGAGGGCGAGGGCGCAAAGGGTCGCTCCCCGGATCGCTTCGACGCTTCTAGAGGGGATGCGGGGGTCTTAAAATCTGATTCGCCCTTGTTGGGTGACAGTTTCGTGACCGATGAGTGTCCCGGTCCTTCCTCCGGCGTGGCGGTTTTTCCCGCCATAAACGCCCATCCCCCGCTGCTCGCCTCCGCCATCTTGGCCGGCCACGCGGCTCGGACGGCTTCTTCGTGGGCCGCCCTTGAGGGAGACATTAATGCCATGGACGCCCTTAATTTGGGCGACGGCACCAAAGCGGCTAAAGTTAAGCGCCGTTTTTCCCGCGCGGCTCCTTCGCGGAGTGTTGCGCCGGATGCCATTTTGGATGCGCAGCATGGCTCTCCCCCGCTCTTGCGAGCGCCGGTTGAGGGTGCGTCTAGGGCTGTAGCCCAGGCTGCGGAAGTGCACAGTCTGGGGGGTTTCTCCCCCGAGTTTGTCTTGCTGCTGCATCAGGCCTTCCTTATGCAAAACGCTGCCCCTGCTCCCTCGTTTGGTAAAGAGGTTGAGGTCCCCGGAGGTAAACGCCCTCGGGTTGATTCCCAGGCCTTGGAGGACCTTGTCTCCTCTGATGTAGATGAGGGCAGCGTATCTGAGTTCTCCCAACGGTCCTTTGCGGATTCCTTGGAGGAGACGGATCCCCGCTCGGTTGGAGCGGATGACCCCTCTGCAGCGCGGCTTTTTAGCTCAGAGGATTTGCCCAACCTGTTAGTGCAGGCCATGGGCATTTTGAAGATTTCCTCTCCGGAGGACGTCTCTCCCTCAGCCCCTGTTGGCTCTGCCATTATGCTGGGGACGAAACGCCCGCCTAGAACCTTCCACGTGCATGATGCTATGCACACCTTAATTTCGGCTCAATGGGATGTCCCGGAAGCGAGCCTCAAAGTGGCTAGGGCTATGTCCCGCCTCTATCCTTTGCCTGAAAGTGAACGTGAGGCCTATCTGTGGCCTACCGTGGATTCGTTAATCACTGCGGTGACTAAGAAAACGGCTTTGCCGGTGGAAGGTGGCACGGCCCTAAAGGACGCCCAAGACAGAAGATTGGAGGCGGCCTTAAGGTCGTCCTTTGAGGCGACTACTTTAAGTTTGCAGGCCTCGGTTTGCGGTTCCTATGTGGCCAGGGCGTGCCTGACTATGGTGCAGCGGGCTTCCCCCTCAGATCATTCCTTGAGGGCTGATTGGCCGGCCCTGGAATCGGGCTTAGCCTATTTGGCAGACTTGCTGTATGATGTCTTGAGAGCCTCAGCTAAAGGCATGGCTCAGACAGTCTCTGCGCGGCGGTGGCTTTGGCTGAAACATTGGTCTGCTGACCACGCCTCTAAATCCCGCCTGGCTAGATTGCCTTTTAAAGGCAAGCTGCTCTTTGGGGTCGAGCTGGACAAAATCGTGACCGATCTCGGCACGTCTAAGGGCAAGAAGTTACCAGAGGTCAGGGCTCGGGCTAGTACTCGCCCCGGTACCTCCAGAGGACGGTTTCAGGAAGCCCGTCGGTACCGCCCGGGCAGGTCGGGCTCCTCTGCCCCCTCTTCCTTCAAGAGGAATTTCTCCCCCAAGCAGCATTCCTTTCGCAGAGACCGCCGTCCCGGAGGTGCTCCCTCCGGTCCTCCCCCAGGGTCTCGTACCCAATGACGGGGCCTTGGTCCACGTCCCAGTGCAGATTGGAGGACGGCTGTCCTCGTTTCTGGGCGAGTGGACCACAATAACTTCAGACGCTTGGGTGCTGGAAGTCATCAGAGACGGCTACAAGCTAGAGTTCTGCCGACCCTTAAGAGACGGGTTTGTACTCTCTCCCTGCAAGTCTCCGGTCAAAGCTGTGGCAGTGCAGCAGACCTTGGACAACCTGATCCGCCTGGGGGCGGTCGTTCCGGTGCCAGAAAATCAGATTGGCAAGGGACGTTACTCCATTTACTTTGTGGTACCAAAGAAAGGAGGTTCTGTCCGGCCTATCCTCGACCTCAAAGGGGTCAATCGGGCCTTGAAAGTGCGGCACTTTTGCATGGAGACTCTCCGCTCTGTTATAGCGGCAGTGAAGGCAGGAGAGTTCTTGGCTTCCTTGGACATCAAGGAAGCGTACCTGCATATTCCCATCTGGCCTCCTCACCAACGCTTTCTGCGTTTTGCAGTCCTGGGACGACACTTCCAGTTCAGAGCCCTCCCTTTCGGGTTGGCTACTGCTCCGCGGACCTTTTCCAAAGTAATGGTGGTCATAGCGGCCTTCCTGCGAAAGGAAGGAGTACAAGTCCATCCTTATCTGGACGACTGGTTGATCCGAGCCCCCTCTTATGCAGAGTGCGGCAAAGCTGTGGACCGGGTAGTTGCTCTTTTGAGCTCCCTGGGATGGATCATCAACTGGAAGAAGAGCCAGCTGCGCCCGACTCAGTCCCTGGAGTATCTGGGAGTTCGATTCGACACCCAGGTGGGCAGAGTGTTCCTGCCAGACAATCGGATTGTCAAACTTCAGGCTCAGGTGGACCAGTTCCTAGTAGCCTCTCCTCTTCGGGCTTGGGACTATGTGCAGCTGTTGGGCTCTATGACGGCCACGATGGAAGTAGTGCCCTGGGCCAGGGCTCATATGAGACCACTACAACACTCTCTGCTGCAGCGCTGGACTCCGATGTCGGAGGATTATGCTGTGCGCCTTCCCTTGGACCCAGCAGTGCGCAAGGCGCTGAGCTGGTGGATGCAGACAGACAAGTTGTCTGCGGGAATGCCTCTGGTGACCCCAGAGTGGATTGTCGTCACGACGGACGCCTCTTTGTCGGGCTGGGGAGCCCACTGCTTGGGAAGGACAGCGCAGGGGCTCTGGTCTCCTGCAGAGGCAAAGTGGTCTATCAACCTCCTGGAACTCAGAGCCATTCGGTTGGCGCTTTTGGAGTTCATCCCGGTACTGGCCTTGAAGCCAGTACGGGTCCTGCCGGACAATGCCACGGCTGTGGCCTATGTCAACCGCCAGGGAGGTACCAAGAGCGCCCCTCTAGCCAAGGAGGCCATGAATCTATGCCAGTGGGCGGAAGCGAACCTGGAACAGCTGTCAGCGGCCCACATTGCTGGAGTCATGAATGTCAAGGCGGACTTTCTCAGTCGCCATACCTTGGAGCCCGGAGAGTGGCAACTATCGGCTCAGGCGTTCTTGGACATCACGAAGCGCTGGGGCCAGCCGAGCCTAGATCTGATGGCGTCATCGGCCAATTGCCAAGTGCCGCGCTTTTTCAGCAGAGGATGGGACCCTCGATCCCTGGGAGTAGATGCTCTTCTCCAACAGTGGCCGACACAAGAGCTTCTCTATGTGTTCCCGCCCTGGCCCATGCTGGGCAGGGTGCTAGACCGGGTGGCAAAGCATCCGGGCCGGATAATCCTGGTGGGTCCGGATTGGCCCAGACGTCCCTGGTATGCGGACTTGATCAGGCTTTCAGTCGACGTTCCTCTGCGACTGCCAGTGGAGCAGGGCCTGTTACATCAGGGTCCCGTGGTGATGGAGGATCCCTCCCCCTTTGGTCTTACGGCCTGGCTATTGAGCGGCAGCGTCTGAGAAAGAAGGGCTTCTCAGACAAGGTCATCGCCACTATGCTGAGAGCGAGGAAGCGCTCTACTTCTACTGCTTACGCCAGGGTTTGGCGTACCTTTGCAGCGTGGTGTGAAGCAGGCTCACTTTCTCCCTTCACTGCTCCAATTTCTTCAGTGTTGGCGTTCCTGCAAGAAGGTCTGGAGAAAGGCCTGTCGCTCAGTTCCCTTAAAGTCCAGGTAGCGGCTCTGACTTGCTTCAGGGGCCGCCTGAAGGGTGTTTCCCTGGCTTCTCAGCCAGATGTGGTGCGCTTTCTCAAAGGAGTTAATCACCTGCGCCCTCCTCTGCACTCTGTGGTGCCTGCGTGGAATCTCAACCTGGTGCTAAGAGCATTGCAGAAGCTGCCTTTTGAACCCTTGTTGAGGGCATCTCTGAAAGACCTGACGTTGAAAGCAGTCTTTTTGGTGGCTATCACTTCAGCCAGAAGAGTTTCCGAGCTCCAGGCGCTCTCATGTCGAGAGCCTTTTCTGCAGTTCACTGAGGCAGGAGTGACTATTCGCACAGTGCCTTCCTTCCTGCCCAAGATTGTTTCTCGCTTCCATGTGAATCAGCAGCTCTGTCTCCCTTCCTTTCGTAGGGAGGACTACCCAGAGGAGTACTCTGCTCTCAAATTTCTGGATGTGAGACGTGTCATCATCAGATACTTGGAAGTGACCAATGATTTCCGGAAATCGGATCATCTGTTTGTCTTGTTTGCAGGTCCTCGTAAGGGTCTGCAGGCTGCTAAGCCTACAGTGGCAAGATGGGTCAAGGAAGCCATTGCAGCGGCTTATGTGACCGCGGGGAAGATGCCGCCTATCCAGCTGAAGGCTCACTCCACAAGAGCTCAGGCGGCCTCGATGGCAGAGGCCGGGTCCGTCTCCTTGGCAGAGATATGCAAGGCGGCAACTTGGGCATCGGCCCATACATTCTCCAAGCATTACCGCTTGACTGTGGCTGCTCGGGCGGAGGCCCGGTTTGGAGCCACAGTGTTGCGGTCAGGGATTTCAATGTCCCGCCCTGGGTGAGTACTGCTTCGGTACATCCCACCAGTCTATGGATTGATCAGCTTGATGATATGGAAGGTAAAATTATGTATCATACCTGATAATTTTCTTTCCATTAATCATAGCTGATCAATCCATAGCCCCTCCCAGATATCTGTACTGTTTATATTCTGGTTGAATTTTAGGTTCAAGTTTAGGCTTCAGTTACTTCAGGAGGACTTCGTGTTCAAGTTTTTTCACTTGGATCCTACAAGAGTTGAGACGAGTTTGTGTAACAGTGAGCTGCTGCATTCCTCTCCCCTCCGTTTTACGGGGCTGGATTGAGACATAAATTCTGCCGGCACTCCCTCCTGCTTCGTGCGGCTGTAGGGCAGCTTTGTACCCCTCCCGCTTCGGCGGTGTTAGGGTCAGTCAGCTCCTCCCGTGGTTGCAGGATAAGCCAGATCCCCCCTGCATCGGCGGGTGTGGTATCCCTCCCCCGCTCCACGGGGATGAGCTGGACGGATTCCCCTCCCCCACTTGTGTGGGGATGAGCTGGGTTAATTCCCCTCCCCCGTTTCGGTGGTGGTGAGCTGGGCAGAGTGTCCCTTTGTGGGTGTAATTCTCTAAGTGCTGAGTCCTGCGGATGGAGCTTTGATATCGACATACTGAGGAGTTTCCGGCAGCACATGACCACATATAGGGAGGCAAAAGTTTGCTCTCTATCTCCACCTGCTGGTAGATGGACACAACCCACCAGTCTATGGATTGATCAGCTATGATTAATGGAAAGAAAATTATCAGGTATGATACATAATTTTACCTTTAAAACAATACAGGAACGTAAGACCTTTGAACTAAGAATGATTGAATATTTTAACACCCAACAGAAAGGACTTAACAAGGATCTGGGGTTCCTAACCCATTATAAACCATAAAGCTGTATGTCTCTGTTGATCACCCCACCCCTCACCTATCCACACCCATCCTGTTAGAATATCAATGATATGCTTTGATGTCCCCATGCATACCTCCGACCCACCCCCACCCTCCCACCCTGTCAGACTGTCAAAGTAATGCTTTGATGTTTCTCTTATACAGGGGCGTATCTGAACTGCGGCGGTAGGGGGGGCCAGGGCCAGAGTGAGGGGGCACATTATAGCCCCCCCCCCCCGCCGCCGCCGCCGCCATTGCCGATCCCCCTCCCCCCAGCCGCTACCATTGCCAACCCTCCCCCTCCGTTGCTCGCTTACCTTCGCTGGCGGGGGACCCCAACCCCCGCCAGCCGAGGTCCGCGTCCTCCTGCCGCTGCCGGCTGCCTTTGGTGCTTTCATTTGTCCATTGAAGCTAGCGCCAACTAAAGTTTCTTTTGACTCTGACGTCGCTGCACGTTGTACGTGCAGGACGTCAGACTCAGAAAATGTTTCTGAGTCTGACGTCCTGCACGTACAACGTGCAGCGACGTCAGACTCAAAAGAAACTTTCATCGGCGCCAGCTTCAATGGACAAATGAAAGCACCAAAGGCAGCCGGCAGCGGCAGGAGGACGCGGACCTCGGCTGGCGGGGGTTGGGGTCCCCCGCCAGCGAAGGTAGGCGAGCAACGGAGGGGGAGGGTTGGCAGCGGTAGGGGGGTCCAGGGCGAAATCTGCGGGGGCCCAGGCCCCTGCGGCCCCACGCAGATACGCCCCTGCTCTTATATACACTGTCAGCTACCACATTTGCTTATTTCCGATCTGACCACACCCACCCTGTTAGAATATCAATGATATGCTTTGATGTCCCCATGCATACCTCCGACCCACCCCCATCCTCCCACCCTGTCAGACTGTCATAGTAATGCTTGAATGTTTTCACTTATATACACTGTCAGCTAGCACATTTGCTTATTTCCGATCTGAGGAAGAAGGGCAACCTTCGAAAGCTAATCAAGAAATGTATTAAGTTATGTCCAATAAAAAAGGTATCATCTTATTTTCTTTTCCATGTTTTATTTTGTTTGATTTCTATTGATAACCTTTAAGCGTGGACTAACACACACTCCTCTACTAAAATAATACAAACCTCACAACAAGTTTGCTATTGGTTTTGATATGCGAATATTTAGGGTCACTCAATATGGCGGAAGCTCCGCCCATTGCCTTTAGCCCAGATTGTCACACGACGCAGTCCATCATAAAAACCTCCTGTGGCTGCCCCGCCCCGCCCCGCCCCGCCCCTCCCTCCAGCCACGTGACTGGGGTTTGATGCGCGTCACATCCTCATTGCGATTGGGCTTCTTACGTCACTCACGGTAGACAGCTGACGGATTATTACGGCGGCTGCGCAGAGCGGCCGCGAATATGGCGGCGGTGCTGGTGAGAGACGCGCTCAGTGGGAGGGTTTCGGCGGTGCAGTTGAGGGGCAGCGGTGGGGATCTGCTTTCCGCCTATGCTCGAGGCACGGTAAGGACGGGGAGGGTGGACTTGCTCGGGCTCCAGCGCCTCAGCACTTCCCTCATAAACTTAGGCCCGGCCAGAGCTGAAACCGTTTCTCTTCAGGAGGGAGAAATTGCCGTTTTAAGGCTAAGGTGGTGCGAGCATCACTTTTAGGCATTTATTTTCAAGAGCTGCTCTAAATGTGTTTGCCCTCTCCGTATCTTTTGTGCACCTTTGCATGCGGGTAGCAGTTGTGACTTGGCACAGAGTGGTGCTAATGTGCGTAACTGCATTTAGGCACTAGTCTACTACTACTACTTAACATTTCTAGAGCGCTACTTGGGTTACGCAGCGCTGTACAATTTAACAAAGAGGGACAGTCCCTGCTCAAAGACAAGTGAACGGTCGGTCCGATAGGGGCAGTCAAATTGGGGCAGTCTGGATTCACTGAACGGTAAGGGTTAGGTGCCGAACGCAGCATTGAAGAGGTGGGCTTTAAGCAAAGACTTGAAGATGGGCAGGGAGGGGGCTTGGCGTAAGGGCTCAGGATGGTTGTTCCAAGCATAGGGTGAGGCGAGGCAGAATGAGCGGAGCCTGGAGTTGGCGGTGGGGGAGAAGGGTACTGAGAGGAGGTAGTCTATCATGTTCTACTACTCACTTACCCTGTACCCTTCTATCCCCTCCTCTTTAATTCCCTTACCTCTTATACTACTACTACTTGACATTTCTAAAGTGCTACTAGGGTTACGCAGCGCTGTACAATTTAACATAGAAGGACAGTCCCTGCTCAAAGAGCTTACAATCTAAAGGACAAATGTACAGTCAGTCAAATAGGGGCAGTCTAGACTTCCTGAAAGGTATAAAGGTTAGGTGCCGAAAGCAACATTGAAGAGGTGGGCTTTGAGCAAGGATTTGAAGATGGGTAGGGAGGGGGCTTGGCGTAAGGGCTCAGGAAGTTTATTCCAAGCATAGGGTGAGGCGAGGCAGAATGAGCGGAGCCTGGAGTTGGCGGTGGTGGAGAAGGGTACTGAGAGAAGGGATTTGTCCTGTAAGCGGAGGTTACAGGCGGGAACGTAAGGGGAAATGAGGGTAGAGAGGTAATGAGGGGCTGCAGACTGAGTGCATTTGTAGATAAGAAGGAGAAGCTTGAACTGTATGCGGTATCTGATTGGAAGCCAGTGAAGTGACCTGAGGAGAGGGGTGATATGAGTATATCGGTTCAGGCGGAATATAAGACGGGCAGCAGAGTTCTGAACGGATTGAAGGGGGGATAGATGGCTAAGTGGGAGGCCAGTGAGGAGTAGGTTGCAGTAGTCAAGGCGAGAGGTAATGAGATCGTGGACGAGAGTACGGGTGGTGTGCTCAGAGAGGAAAGGGCGAATTTTGCTGATGTTAAAGAGAAAGAAGCGACAGGACTTGGCTATCTGCTGGATATGCGCAGAGAAGGAGAGGGAGGAGTCGAAGATGACTCCGAGGTTGCGGGCAGATGAAACGGGGAGGATGAGGGTGCCATCAACTGAGATACAGAGTGGAGGAAGAGGAGAAGTGGGTTTTGGTGGAAAGACGATAAGCTCGGTCTTGGACATGTTCAGTTTCAGGTGGTGGTTGGACATCCATGCAGCAATGTCGGATAAACAGGCCGATACCTTGGCCTGGGTCTCCGCGGTGATGTCTGGTGTGGAGAGATATAGCTGGGTGTCATCAGCATAAAGATGATACTGGAAACCATGAGATGAGATCAGTAAGTCCAGGGAAGAGGTGTAGATTGAAAAAAGAAGGGGTCCAAGGACAGATCCCTGGGGAATTCCAACAGAGAGCGGGATGGAGGTGGAGGAAGATCCATGAGAGTGTACTCTGAAGGTGCGGTGGGAGAGATAGGAGGAGAACCAGGAGAGAACAGAACCCTGGAACCCAAATGAGGACAGTGTGGCAAGAAGTAAATCATGATTGACAGTATCAAAAGCAGCGGATAGATCAAGGAGGATGAGGATGGAGTAGTGGCCTCTGGATTTGGCAAGGAACAGGTCATTACAGACTTTAGAGAGTGCCGTTTCTGTCGAGTGTAGAGGGCGAAAACCGGATTGAAGCGGATCGAGGATGGCATGAGAGGAGAGAAAATCAAGGCAGTGGCTGTGAACAGCACGCTCAAGTATTTTGGAGAGGAAGGGTAGGAGGGAGATGGGGCAGTAGTTGGAGGGACTGGTACGGTCAAGTGATGTTTTTTTGAGGAGAGGTGTGACTACGGCGTGCTTGAAGGTGTCAGGTACAGTTGCAGTGGAGAGAGAGAGGTTGAGGATATGACAGATAGAGGGGGTGACAGTATGAGAGATGGTGTTAAGTAAGTTGGTGGGGATGGGATCAGAGGAACAAGTGGTGCATTTCGAGGAGGAAAGAAGGCAGGCGGTTTCCTCCTCGCTGATATCAGGAAAGGAGGAGAAAGAGACCTGGGTTGGTTGGTTGAGGGAGAGGGTTGAAGGGTGAAGAGGAAGAGGTGCCTTGGTAGTGAACTCAAGGTTGATCTTTTGCACCTTGTCGCGGAAGTAGTCAGCAAGTGATTGAGGTGAAAGTGAGGGGGGGTGGGAGCGGAGAGCACTTTGAGGAGGGAGTTAAGGGTGGCGAAGAGACTACGAGGGTTGGCACTAAGAGAATTGGTCAATTGGGTGTAATGGTCCTATTTGGCAAGGAATAAGGAGGACTGGAAGGAGGATAGCATGAATTTGTAATGAAGGAAATCTGAATGGGTACGAGATTTCCTCCACAGGCGTTCAGCAGATCGGGCGCAGGAGCGAAGGTAACTGATGCAAGGGGTCAGCCAGGGCTGAGGATTAGTACGTCTTGTGGGACGGAAGATGGATGGTGCAAGGGTGTCCAGAGGAGAGAGTGGCATTGTAAGCGGAGACAGCCTTGTCCACAGACTCGGAGGACATGATGGAAGGGAGGAGATTAGAGATAATGGAGGATAAGGTGGGAGGGTCGACAGCCTGGAGATTCCTGGAAGTAGTGGTTAGTGTTGGGCGGGACTGCAGGGAAGGGTGATGGTGTGAAGGTGATCAGGTGATGGACAGAGGGAGGAAGAGCTGAGGTGCAGAAATTGGAGGGTGAGCAGGTAGAGGAGAGGACGAGGTCAAGACAATGGCCGTCTCGGTGAGTAGGGGTGGTGGAGCATAGCTGGAGGTTGAAGGAGGATGCTAGAGTGAGGAACTGAGAAGCGTGAGGGTCGGATTGGTCATCAACGTGTATGTTAAAGTCTCCGAGAATGAGGGATGGGGATGAGGGCTCAAGAAAAATGGAGAGCCAGGCATCGAAGTCGGTAAGGAAGGAAGATAGGGACTTATCAGGGGGGCGGTACATGGCTGCAACTCTGAGTGGCAGCAGGTAGAATAGACGGATGGAGTGAACTTAAAAGGATGAGAAGCAGTGAGACTGCGGTAGGAGGAGAGGTTGAAAACTGCAGGAGGGCGAAAGTAGTAACCCGACACCGCCACCGCGGCCAACTGGGCGGGGAGAATGGGAGAAGAGAGAGCCTCCATGGCATAGGGCCGCGACTGAGGCAGAGTCATCAGGGGTGAGCCAAGTTTCAGTTAGGGCGAGGAGTTGGAGAGAATGGGAGATGAAGAGGTCATGGGTAAAGGAGAGTTTGTTGCAGATAGATCGGGCATTCCATAGGGCGCACGAGAAGGGGAGGGAGGAGGGGGAGAGGAGGGGAATGGAAATGAGGTTGGAGACATTCCGGAGTGGTCTGCATAGATAGGATGAGGATTGGTGTGGGGGACCTGGACTGGGATTGTTCTGTTTACCTGTCCAATTTAGATTGTGAGCTCTTTGAGCAGGGACTGTTTTTTCATGTATGTATGCCTTGTAGCGCTTTAGAAGTGATAAGTAGTAGTAACATAGTAGATGACGGCAGAAAAAGACCTGCACTGTCCATCCAGTCTGCCCAACAAGATAAACTCATATGTGCTACTTTTTGTGTATACCCTACTTTGATTTCTACCTGTGCTCTTCAGGGCACAGACCGTATAAGTCTGCCCAGCACTATCCCCGCCTCCCAGCCACCAGCCCCACCTCCCACCACTGGCTCTGGCACAGACCGTATAAGTCTGCCCAGCACTATCCCCGCCTCCCAACCACCAGCCCCGCCTCCCACCACCGGCTCTGGCACAGACCGTATAAGTCTGCCCAGTGCTATCCCCGCCTCCCAACCACCAGCCCCGCCTCCCACCACTGGCTCTGGGACAGACCGTATAAGTCTGCCCAGCACTATCCCCGCCTCCCAACCACCAGCCCTGCCGCCCACCACCGGCTCTGCCACCCGATCTTGACTAAGCTCCTGAGGATCCATTCCTTCTGCACAGGATTCCTTTATGCTTATCCCACGCATGTTTGAATTCCATTACCGTTTTCATTTCCACCACCTCCCGCGGGAGGGCATTCCAAACATCCACTACTCTTTCCGTGAAAAATACTTCCTGACATTTTTCTTGAGTCTGGCCCCCTTCAAACTCATTTCATGTCCTCTCGTGTCTGTGCCGTAGTAGTAGTGGAGGAATAGCCTAGTGGTTAGTGCAGTGGACTTTGAGCCTGAGTTCAATTCCCATTGCAGCTCCTTGTGACTCTGGGTAAGTCACTTAACCCTCCATTGCCCCTGGTACAAAATAAGTACCTGAATATATGTAAACCGCTTTGAATGTAGTTGCAAAAACCTCAGAAAGGCGGTATATCAAGTCTCATTTCCCTTTCCCTAGTAGTTCTATAGCGGGTAAGCAGCGAGAGGGATGTGTCGACCGCTACAAAATAAGTACCTAAATGTACATAAACCGCTTTGAATGTAGTTGCAAAAACCTCAAAAAGGCGGTATATCAAGTCACATTTCCCCCTTGTGTGTTAAGCTTTTAGAATACTGTTAGTTGTATTTAGTTGCAGGCATTTACTCCTTCATAGAGCAAGCACGCCTAATGCAACACGTATAATGAAAGCTAAACACTTAATTTACATTATACAATTTGTGCTTAGTGCACACTTTAGGTGACCTGTAGAGAAATAACCTTTAAATGTATTCATAGGTTAACTTTTTTTTTTTTTTTAAAGAGAACTGCTCACCATCATACTTAGAATAGCTTACAGCAGTGTCTGGAGGGACAGGTTACTTAAAGAAGTGAAACATCCAAGCCCTTTGGGTCCACACACCTGGGGCACGTTCACAATATAGGTCAAAACCATAAATTTTTAAAGATTTGTTTAGTTACTAAGTGTCGGAACTGTCAAGTTTCCTAATTAAAGGAGGGAAACACTTGCATCAGGTTTTGATTGTGCATCTCCAATGGCATAATGCTTCAGCAAAGCTTTGCGCACCTCCTCAAACTGGGAGCATGTCTCCATGGACAGCCCTTGCAATGCCTGAAATGCTCTACCACTGAGCTTTCCTCCCAAGTAGCGCACCCAGTCTTTCTTGGTAATCTCATTGAGGTGGCAAATTTTCTCAAAGGCATTTAGATATCCATCAATATCACATTGCGTATCATCAAATTGCAGAAACTGGTTGTTTCCAATCCGGGTTGTGGTTCCTACCTCTGGCCTTAGCGCAGGGGTTGGGTTGGAACTTTGAATACGAGCCACTTCCATCTCTAATCTCATTTACTGCTGCAGGAATTCTTGCTCACGTTCTTCACGCTGCAGCTGGCCTAGCTGCTCTCGCTCTTCCCGGTCCTCTCGTCGCTATTGGTCTAGCTGCTACTGCTCTACCAGGTAGATCTGCCGGATCTCAGTTGGTGTGGCATCTGGCCTTCCAATTCACGAGCCTCTGCTTTCACCCCGAGAGAACTCCACACAGCCAAGTCCTGCCACTCCAACTCCTTGAGGACATCCGATCGCTCTTGTGTTAGGTCAGGCATATCCGGTGTCTGAGGGCCACTATCAGCCGCCATCAGCACACTGCTAATCTCCTAACACTACCAAAAAATACTGAATGGGGAAGGGACCCTGGTACTGCTGCAGTCATCCAGAGCAGTAGCTTTTGCAAGAATCTGGCCAATAACAGGGCAGAATATTTTTTCCTCAAGGCTTCTCTGCAACAGCCTTAAAACACAAAACAAACACCACCTGCTGACCAAAAAAGAGAAATAACACTGCATGAAAACATTACAGTTCAGGGGCTTAAAAAGCCTTGTTTTACCACAACCATATACTCTGGTATTTCACCGTGCAAAATTTGAAAAACAAGGTAACAAAGCTTAGACAGCTCGCGCTTGGATTGGCAACCAATGCAACTGAAACCATGAATATAAATCGTGCAATGCTATTTAATAAAGTTTGAAGTTTTTTTAACACTAAATCCTTACAAACTAGGTATCCCAGAAATAAGCAGTGGATTTTCCCCATGTCAATTTAATAATGGTCTAGAGACTTTTCCTTAAGGAAGCTGTCCTTACCTTTTTTTAAACCCTGCTAAGCTAACTGCCTTTACCACATTCTCTGGCAACGAATTCCAGAGTTTAATTACATGTTGAGTGAAGAAATCTTTTTTCTCAGATTCGTATTAAATTTACTAGTTTGTAGCTTCATCGCATGCCCCCTAGTCCTAGTATTTTTGGAAAGAGTAAACAAACGATTCACGTCTACCCGTTCCACTCCACTATTTTATATAGATCTCTATCATATCTCCCCTCAACCGTCTTTTCTCCAAGCTGCCCTAGCCGCTTCAGCCTTTCCTCATAGGGAAATCATCCCATCCCCTTTGTCATTTTCGTCAGCCTTTTCTGTACCTTTTCTAATTCCACTATATCTTTTTTGAGATGCGTCTATCAGAATTGAACACAGAATTGACCATGTATACTCTGGAGGAAATGAGAAACAGGGGTGATATGATACAGACGTTCAGATATTTGAAAGGTATTAATCCGCAAACGAACCTTTTCCGGAGATACGAAGGCGGTAGAACGAGAGGACATGAAATGAAATTGAAGGGGGGCAAACTCAAGAAAAATGTCAGGAAGTATTTTTTCACGGAGAGTGGTGGATGCTTGGAATGCCCTCCCGCGGGAGGTGGTGGAGAGGAAAACGGTAACGGAATTCAAACATGCGTGGGATAAACATAAAGGAATCCTGTTCAGAAGGAATAGATCCTAAGGAGCTTAGCCGAGATTAGGTAGCAGAGCCGGTGGGGGGAGGCGGGGCTAGTGCTGGACAGACTTATACGGTCTGTGCCAGAGCCGTTGGTGGAAGGCGGGACTGGTGATTCGGAGAAGGGGATAGTGATGGGCAGACCTATACGGTCTGTGCCAGAGCCAATTGGTGGGAGGCGGGGCTGGTGTTTGGGAGGCGGGGATAGTGCGGGGCAGACTTATACGGTCTGTGCCCTGAAGAGGACAGGTACAAATAAAAAGTAGCACATAAGAGTTTATCTTGTTGGGCAGACTGGATGGACCGTATAGGTCTTTTTCTGCCGTCATCTACTATGTTACGATGTAGTATTCGAAGTGCAGTTGCACCATGGACCGATACAAAAGCATTAAAACATCCTCACTTTTGTTTTCCATTCCTTTCCTAATAATACCTAACTTTCTATTTGCTTTCTTAGCTGCCGCAGCGCACTGAGCAGAGGGTTTCAACGTATCATCAATGCCGCCGCCGAGATCGCTTTCTTAGTCGGTGACTCCTAACGTGGAACCTTGCATTACATAGCTATAGTTTGGGTTCCTCTTTCCCAAATGCATCACTTTGCACTTGCTCACATTAAACATCATCTGCCATTTAGACGCCCAGTCTCGTAAGGTCCTCTTGTAATTTTTCACAATCCTCTTGCGATTTAACAGCCTTGAATAACTTTGTGTCATCAGCAAATTTAATTGCCTCACTAGTTACTCCCATATCTAGATCATTTATAAATATGTTAAAAAGCAGCGGTCCCAGCACAGACCCCTGGGGAACCCCATTAACTACCCTTCTCCATTAGGAATACTGACCATTGAACCCTACTGTTTTCTATCTTTTAACCAATTTTTAATCCACAATAGGGCACTACCTCCTATCCCATGACTCTCCAATTTCATCTGGAGTCTTTCATGAGGTACTTTGTCAAACGCCTTCTGAAAATCCAGATACACAGTATCAACCGGCTCCCCTTTATCCACATGTTTGTTCACCCCTTCAAAGAAATGTAGTAGATTGGTGAGGCAAGATTTCCCTTCACTAAATCCATGTTGACTTTGTCTCATTAATCCATGCTTTTGAATATGCTCTGTTATTTTGTTCTTTATAATAGTCTCTTCCATTTTGCCCGGCACCAACCTCAGTCTCACCGGTCTATAATTTCCCAGATCCCCTCTAGAACCTTTTTAATATATCGCCGTTACATTGGCCACCCTCCAATCTTCTGGTACCATGCTCGATTTTGAAGGTAAATTACTTATTACTAACAATAGTTCTGACAGTTCATTTTTCAATTCTATCAGTACTCCGGTCCAGGAGATTTGCTACTGTTCAGTTTGTCAAATTGCCCCATTACATCCTCCTAGGTTTATAGAGATTTCATTCAGTTTCTTCAACTCATCAGCTTCGAATACCATTTGCGGCACCCCACCCAAATCTTCCTCGTTGAAGACTGAAGCAAATAATTCATTTTATCTGTCCATGATGGCTTTATCTTCCCTGATTGTCCCTTTTACCCCTCGGTCATCTAGTGGTCCAACCGATTCTTTTGCCAGCTTCTTTTGCTTTTAATATACCTAAAGAAAATTTTACTATGTGTTTTGCCTCCATCGCAATGTTTTTTTCAAAGTCCGTCTTTGCCTTCCTTATCAGCACTTTGCATTTGACTTGCCATTCCTTATGCTGTTTCTTATTATTTTCAGTCGGTTCCTTTTCTGAAGGATTTTCTTTTAGCTCTTATAGCTTCCTTCACCTCACTTTTTAACCATGCCGGCTGTCATTTGGTCTTCCTCACTCCTTTTTTAATAGATGGAATATATTTGGCCTGGGCTTCCAGGATGGTATTTTTGAACAGCATTCACGCATGGTGTAAATTTTTGACCGTTCTTCTCATTTTATCATAGTCTCCTTTTTGAAAGTTATGCTCTAACGTATTGGATTTCCTGTATATACTTACTCCAAAGCTAATATCAAATCTGATCATATTATGATCTCTGTTATCAAGCGGCCCCATCTCCATTACCTCCCACACTAGATCATGCGCTCCATTAAGGACCAGATCGAGAATTTTTCCTTCTCTTGTTGGCTTCTGTACCAGCTGCTCCGTAAAGCAGTCCTTGATTTCGTCCAGGAAGTTTACCTCTCTAGCAAGCCCTAATGAAAAATTAGATATAATAGGCATCTCCGAGACCTGCTGGAAGGAGGATAACCAGTGGGACACTGTCATACCGGGGTACAAATTATATTATAGTGATGATAGGGTGGATCGAATTGGTGGAGGGGTAGCATTGTATGTTAAGGAGGGCCTTGAATCAAATAGACTGAAAATTCTGTAGGAAACAAAACACATCTTGGAATCACTGTGGATTGAAATTCCATGTGTAAAGGGGAAAAGGATAGTGATAGGAGTGTACCACCGTCCGCCTGGCCAGGATGAACAGACGGATTTAGAAATATTATCAAAAACAAAATTACAGAGCACATCCGAGGACATGGATTACTGAGACCAAGTCAGCACGGCTTTTGTGTGGGGAAATCTTGCCTGACCAATTCACTTCAGTTCTTTGAAGGAGTAAACAAACGTGGACAAAGGGGAGCCGGTTGATATTGTGTATCTGGATTTTCAAAAGGCGTTTGACAAGGTACCTCATAGTAACATAGTAGATGACTGCAGAAAAAGACCTGCACGGTCCACCTAGTCTGCCCAACAAGATAAATTTATATGTGCTACTTTTTGTGTATACCTTACCTTGATTTCTATCTGTCATTTTCAGGGCACAGACCGTATAAGTCTGCCCAGCACTATCCCCCACCTCCCACCATCTAATCTCGGCTAAGCTTCTGAGGATCCATTCCATCGGAACAGGATTCCTTTATGTTTATCCCATGCATGTTTGAATTCCGTTACCGTTTTCCTCTCCACCACCTCCTGCAGGAGAGCATTCCAAGCATCCACCACTCTCTGTGAAAAAATACTTCCTGACATTTTTCTTGAGTCTGTCCCCCTTCAATCTCATATCATGCCCTCTAGTTCTACCGCCTTCCCATCTCCGGAAAAGGTTCATTTGCGGATTAATACCTTTCAGATATTTGAACGTCTGTATCATATCACCCCTGTTTCTCCTTTCCTCCAGGGTATACATGTTCAGGTCCGCAAGTCTCTCCTCATACGTCTTGTAACGCAAATCCCATACCATTCTTGTAGCTTTTCTTTGCACCGCTTCAATTCTTTTTACAACCTTAGCAAGATACAGCCTCCAGAATTGAACACAATACTCCAGGTAGGGCCTCACCAACGACTTATACAGGGGCATTAAAACCTCTTTTCTTCTGCTGGTCACTCCCCTCTCTATACAGCCTAGCAACCTTCTACTTACGGCCACTGCCTTGTCACACTATTTCGTCACCTTCACATCCTCAGATACTATCACCCCAAGATCCCTCTCCCCGTCGGTACCTATCAGACTCTCCCCGCCTAACACATATGTCTCCCGTGGATTTCTACTCCCTAAGTGCATCACTTTGCATTTCTTCGCATTGAATTTCAATTGCCAAACCTTAGACCATTCTTCTAGCTTCCGCAGATCCTTTTTCATGTTTTCCACTCCCTCCCGGGTGTCCACTCTGTTACAGATCTTAGTATCATCCGCAAATAGGCAAACTTTACCTTCTAACCCTTCAGCAATGTCACTCACAAATATATTGAACAGAATCAGACCCAGCACCGATCCCTGAGGCACTCCACTACTCACCTTTCCCTCCTCCGAATTCCATTTACCACCACCCTCTGGCGTCTGTCCGTCAACCAGTTCCTAATCCAGTTCACCATTTCAGGACCTATCTTCAGCCCGTCCAGTTTGTTCAAGAGCCTCCTGTGGGGAACCGTGTCAAAAGCTTTGCTGAAATGTAGGTAGATTATGTCTATAGCACATCCCTGATTTAATTCTCCAGTTACCCAGTCAAAGAATTCAATGAGATTCTTTTGGCACGATTTACCTTTGGTAAAACCATGTTGTCTCGGATATTGCAACTTATTGGCTTCCAGGAAATCTATCCTTTCCTTCAGCATCGCTTCCATTACTTTTCCAATAATTGAAGTGAGGCTTACCGGCCTGTAGTTTCCAGTTTCTTCCCTCTATCACCACTTGTGAAGAGGGACCACATCCGCCGTTCTCCAATCCCACAGAACCTCTCCCGTTTCCAATGATTTATTAAACAAACCCGCCAGAACATCTCTGAGCTCCCTTAATATCCTGGGGTGGATCCTGTCCGGTCCCATGGCTTTGTCCACCTTTAGCTTTTCAAGTTGTTTATACCACTCTGTTCCGTGAATGGTGCTATATCTACTCCATTTTCATTTGTACTTTTGCCAGTCCATCGCTGTCCTCCAGGATTTTCTTCAGTGAAAACAGAACAAAAGTATCTATTTAGCAGATTTGCTTTTTCTTCATCATTATCTACATAGCTGTTCACAGAAAGGCTACAGAGGAAATTGGAGGGTCATGGGAGAGGAGGAAATGTCCTATTGTGGATTAAAAACTGGTTGAAGGATAGGAAACAGAGAGTGGGGTTAAATGGGCAGTATTCACAATGGAGAAGGGTAGTTAGTGGGGTTCCTCAGGGGTCTGTGCTAGGACCGCTGCTTTTTAATATATTTATAAATGATTTAGAGATGGGAGTAACTAGCGAGGTAATTAAATTTGCTGATGACACAAGTTATTCAAGGTCGTTAACTCGCGACAGGATTGTGAAAAATTACAGAAGTCCTTACGAGACTGGGCGGCTAAATGGCAGATGACGTTTAATGTGAGCAAGTGCAAGGTGATGCATGTGGGGAAAAAAGAACCCGAATTATAGCTACAGCATGCAAGGTTCCACGTTAGGAGTTACAGACCAAGAAAGGGATCTGGGTGTCGTCGTCGATAATACACTGAAACCTTCTGCTCAGTGTGCTGCTGCGGCTAGGAAAGCGAATAGAATGTTGGGTATTATTAGGAAAGGTATGGAAAACAGGTGTGAGGATGTTATGCTGTTGTATCGCTCCATGGTGCGACCGCACCTTGAGTACTGTGTTCAATTCTGGTCGCAGCATCTCAAGAAAGATATAGTAGAATTGGAAAAGGTGCCGCGAAGGGCGACTAAAATGATAGCGGGGATGGGACGACTTCCCTATGAAGAAAGACTAAGGAGGCTAGGGCTATTCAGCTTGGAGAAGAGACGGCTGAGGGGAGACATGATAGAGGTATATAAAATATTGAGTGGAGTGGAACAGGTGGATGTGAAGCGTCAATGCTTTCCAAAAATACTAGGACTAGGGGGCATGCGATGAAACTACAGTGTAGTAAATTTAAAACAAATCAGAGAAACTTTTTCTTCACCCAACGTATAATTAAACTCTGGAATTCGTTGCCGGAGAACGTGGTGAAGGCGGTTAGCTTAGCAGAGTTTAAAAGGGGGTTAGGCGGTTTCCTAAAGGACAAGTCCATAAACCGCTACTAAATGGACTTGGGAAAAATCCACAATTCCAGGAATAACATGTATAGAATGTTTGTACGTTTGGGAAGCTCGACAGGTGCCCTTGGCCTGGATTGGCTGCTGGGCTCGATGGACCTTTGGTCTTTTCCCAGTGTGGAGGCTAACAAACTGGGCAACACAATAATAATGGGTGATTTCAATTTCCCAGATATTGACTGAGAAAATGGGTGGGTGTGTCCTCCATATGGGGTTTTTGGGGATCTAGCCCTTTAAGAGGAGCAGGTCATCAGCTGGTTTTTATCATTGATGCAGCCTATTAGGCGCGAGTATAGATGGGTATTTAAAGAGTGGGAGTATGACATCAGACGCTCTTATCTGGCGCGTAGGAGATTTCCAGACGCGAACCCACTCTGGGTTTGTTGTCCGTGATCAGTTTAAAGTTTGTTTTCGTGAGTAATATAGTTTGAGAATATTGAAAACGATGAACTTGTTGCCATGATATACTCCAGCATGCATGTGAGCTGTGCTTGATTATTGGCATATTCTGTGTTATAGTTTCCCTTTCTGAAGAAGATATGTGAAACTCGGCCAGAGTTAAAGGGAATACTCATGGAGCTGGCAAGAATGATTTGGATGAATGGACTGATTTGGTTTTAAAAGCACAAACGTGATCATGATATATGCTCAAGGGAAGTGATGAAATTTTTTTTTTTGTTATTGAGTTATGATTTGTTGTGGGAGATTGTTAAGGTTTGTATGTGGGAATTATACATTTAGTGTTATTAAGCCTCCATTGCCCCATGTAAGCCACATTGAGCCTGCCATGAGTGGGGAAGCGCGGGGTACAAATGTAATAAAAATGAAGCACACTGCACCTCCCTATGTATACATTAGGAAGTTACATTATTTAAATCTGTGGGTTACCCTCTGAGCTCAGTATTGTACTGTGTAGTAGATATATCTATGTATCGTGTTTAGGACAATTTGAAGATGTCTTTTTAATATATCGAATATACAGAATTTTCACTGTTACAACCTACGATATGTGATAAAGATTTTAAAGTAAGCTCAGGTGTATGTACATACATGGTAAGGAGGCGGAACATCCCTTGGGGATATAATGGTTGGAATGGGTATGGTCTGAGCACATTTAAACACTTTATAATTGTAATATAAAAAGTTAAAAAATTAGTGTTTACCCAAGGTATAGTAAGAAGTAAATTTGTAGACTTGGTTTTCTTATATTGCGGTCTTCCGTTTATCTATAATTTTCTGTTATGCCTAATGGTTGGGGCCCCTGCTGCCACCCTCCCCCATCATGCTCTGCTTTCCACGTCTAGGCTCAATCCCCCCCCCCCCCCCCCCCCCCCCCCCAATGAAAACATTGAACTTTCTTAGTTTTACTGTCACTTGCCATCTCCTTCATTTTTACTTTGTCTTAGTCCCGCATTCCAGCTCTTTCAGGCTCCTTTTCATTTCCCCTTTCTCCATTCCAGCTGAGAAGGTAACACTGTGGCTGGGCATCCATGGTTGCAGCTTCTAAGGGATCTAAGTGAAATGGTGGAATGCTAATAATGATATGCAAACACCTTCTAATATAGTAACGCAGATGAAGGAAACCCTTGTGACTTCTAATTTGACAAGGGATGTGGATGCATGAGGCAGTGAACTCGAGAAACTGGGATAAGCACAGAGGTTAACTGGTGTGTCTGTGGGACCAGACTAGATTAGCGTTACTGTCCTTGTCTGTCTTCATACTCTGATTCTGTAGAACCATGGTTTTGAGTTTAAATACCCATTTGTTCATGACTGTTCGTTTCCCTTTTATTTCTAGGGTATTCCTGTGGATAGTTTATATGTGACGTGTAATGGGCGACTGGTTGGTGCTGATCAAGAATTGCAGAATGGACTGGTTTATAGTCTGGCGCCTAGACTGTGTGGCGGAAAAGGAGGTCTGTTCTAACTTTTTGATGCTTTTTTTGTACTCGGCAGCATATTAAAGTTCTCCATGGAAAACAAGATTTGTGCTTACTAGTTTTTATGTTTTCATATTCAGTGATGTTCACTACTACAAAAAGTGGTTCTAAAGTACTTACAAAATACTTCTAATACTTAGTTAGTGACTAAATTGAATGGACTATATAGGGATCATGCAAGTGCCAGCTGTTAGCCGCAGATGAGCTACCTGGCAAATGTTGGCCTCGCCATCTCACATTGCTGGTGTAATCACTTCAAGGGTTACATACAATTTCAGTAGTCCAATATATATTATCTACTCTTAATTAGACTACTACAGAAAATGGAGTGGAGGAGTGGCCTAGTGGTTAGGGTGGTGGACTTTGGTCCTGGGAAACTGAAGAACTGAGTTCGATTCCTGGCACAGGCAGCTCTTTGTGACTCTGGGCAAGTCACTTAAGCCTACATTGCCCCATGTAAGCCGCATTGAGCCTGCCATGAGTGGGAAAGCGCAGGGTACAAATGTAACAAAAATAAAATAGATACTATTGGAGATTCTACATGGAATGTTGCTACTATTGGAGATTCTACATGGAATGTTGCTATTCCACTAGCATTGCTACTCCACTAGCTCTTCACTAGTCCAAAGATAAGAACTAAGCGTATGCACACAGCAATTATACAAATACCTCTATGAATATGTGTTAATATATGTGCAGGTTTCACGTGTTTTCTATGTTTATTGGGAACCCTCGGACGATACCACTTAACGGCAATTTCATTAGTTTTTTGCCTAGTGGCTAGGTCTCTCTTCATAGGGCAATCCCTTTTATTAAACCATAAATAATTGCAGTTGCAAACACTTTCCACTAGTGCCCAAAAGTATACGTGCTCAAAATATAATAATTCAAAAAGAAAAAATAGAAAAAACTTATCTTGAGCATTACTGCATGTCTCTCTGTTGAAGTCCACTTTGGCTTCCCCTAAATTACGCTAGTCGAATAGCAACATTCCATGTAGAATCTCAAATAGTAGCAATAGTGGAGGAGTGGCCTAGTGGTTAGGGTGGTGGACTTTGGTCCTGGGGAACTGAGGAACTGAGTTTGATTACCACTTCAGGCACAGGCAGCTCCTTGTGACTCTGGGCAAGTCACTTAACCCTCCATTGCCCCATGTAAGCCGCATTGAGCCTGCCATGAGTGGGAAAGCGCAGGGTACAAATGTAACAAAAATAAAATAGATACTTTTGGAGATTCTACATGGAATGTTGCTATTCCACTAGCAACATTCCATGTAGAAGCCTGCGCGGCCACATTGGTGATCTGCAAGGGCCAACTTCTACATGGAATGTTGCTAGTGGAATCTCAAATAGTAGCAACAGTGGAGGAGTAACCTAGTGGTTAGGGTGGTGGACTTTGGTCCTGAGGAACTGAGTTGGATTCCCACTTCAGGCACAGGCAGCTCCTTGTGACTCTGGGCAAGTCACTTAACCCTCCATTGCCCCATGTAAGCCGCATTGAGCCTGCCATGAGTGGGAAAGCGCAGGGTACAAATGTAACAAAAATAAAATAGATACTATTGGAGATTCTACATGGAATGTTGCTACTATTGGAGATTCTACATGGAATGTTGCTATTCCACTAGCAACATTCCATATAGAAGCCTGTGCGGCCACATTGGTGATCTGCAAGGGCCGACTTCTACATGGAATGTTGCTAGTGGAATAGCAACATTCCATGTAGAATCTCAAATAGTAGCAACAGTGGAGGAGTGGCCTAGTGGTTAGGGTGGTGGACTTTGGTCCTGAGGAACTGAGTTTGATTCCCACTTCAGGCACAGGCAGCTCCTTGTGACTCTGGGCAAGTCACTTAACCCTCCATTGCCCCATGTAAGCCGCATTGAGCCTGCCATGAGTGGGAAAGCGCGGGGTACAAATGTAACAAAAAAAAAATTCACAATTTTTTTATATCACAATTCTTTATTATTGCTCACACTCTCTCTCTTTGTCATATATATTCGCTAACCTACATTGCTGGTGTAGGTACAACTGGCCAGTGGACTTGAGGAGCGGTACTTAATCACTGACCAGTTGATCTGACTAGCAAGATTTTACACATTATTTAGAACAACTTCCTCAAACAAATATCATAGTTGCCACATTTAGTTGTGTGTTTTAGTCGTGACACAGGCAGCCTTTGCGGGCTGTTCTCTAATGTGATTAATAGTAAGCACGTCTGCAGAGCAGAATTCTACATAGGAGTAATTAGACATAAACAATTATTCTGAAGCTATGGTACTGGAGTATAGAAATTTTGAAAGTAAAACCTGTTATGGCTGCATGATTTTGTAAATTTCTGTTAGTGTTAATAAATATTATATTTCAGGCTTTGGATCTATGCTTCGAGCACTTGGTGCTCAAATTGAGAAAACTACAAACAGAGAGGCTTGTCGGGATCTCAGTGGAAGGCGACTTCGAGATGTTAACCATGAGAAAGCGTAAGCTCTTATTCAAATTTTGGTTACTTATAAAGTGCCTAAGTACATAAGTATTGCCACACTGGGACAGACCAAAGGTCCTTCAAGCCCAGCATCCTGTTTCCAACAATGGCCAATCCAGGTCACAAATACCTGGCAAGATCCCCCCAAAATACAAAACATTCTATGTTTCTTATCCCAGAAATAAGCAGTGGATTTTCCCCACGTCAATTTAATAATGGTCTATGGACTTTCCCTTAGGAAGCCACCCAGACCTTTTTTAAACCCTGCTAAGTTAACTGCCTTTACCACATTCTCTGGCAATGAATTCCAGAGTTTAATTGCACGTTGAGTGACGGAATTTTCAATTTTCTCCATGAAAATAGAGATTCAAGCACTAGTTGCTATTACAAGCGTGTGTTATTTTTAAGATCTGCTGCCTCATTTTAATTGTGCATGGCGAAGCACCCATGTATGTTAAGTTTAATAAGATTATCGCATAAGAATATTGTTCTTGGATCTAGGTGGTGATTTGTTTATTTTTGGTTTCCCACAATATCCAGATCCAAAATGGGTGTTGTATAAGAAGGCTTTTGCTGGTACATTTGTATATTTAGCAGCTAGCCACTGGAACGTATTACCAGTTGATCGTAGAATGCAATCTAATTATTTGGTTTTCCAGAAATTATTGAAAACTTTTTTTTTTTAATTTAGAAAATTTAAAATGTGAATTAGGTGAGTTTTAATTCTAGTCAGTTGACTGTTGGTATGTAATAATTTCTGGAGTTGGTCCATTTATTCTTTTGTAAGCCACACTGAACTATGATGTGTGGGATATAAGTATCATGTTTTATTATGATTATTATTATAGCTGCTGTTTAATTGTGGCGCCATGTGTGAGGAGAGTTAAAGTTCTGTAAGGATTAGGCAAAGACACAAATGTGGATATAATGTATATCAATGGCAGGTGTACCAGAGAATCTGCAGTTGACCATGTGATTTGCATTTCATCGAAGGGTCATTTATCCGAGTCGTGTTCTATAAGTGTCGAGTAATATTGGTGAATGCCACAGCTTTATCTAGCAGCGTATTGGTAACTTCTGCAGGAATAGTTATTGCTTGGTTATAATCTCCTTTTTCCTGAGTTATCTCTTCTGTTCATGTTCCAAGATGCAATGAAAACATCCCTAGAACCCTAATCTCCAACCCCCTCCATCCCAGTGTCTATAAAATGAAACTGTAAACCGCTTAGGTCTAAGAGGTATGTAAATTATTAAAAATGAAATTAAAATAATCCGATCCCTGTGTGCTCAGGTCCCCAAGAAGTGCCCAACATTGAAATGATTTAGTCTATCCCTACTCCTCCCCTTCATCTATCATAGGTGCCACAATACTGCAGTCCCCTTAAACTCTCACACTCCCCCCTCCCCCACATATATAAACAACTTTCTGAACACTGTTTGTATATACATTAAAAGTCTTTTGCGGCTGGATTTGCCTAGTCAAGAAGCCAATAAAATTTCTGCATTCCTCTACCTGGGACATCCATAGTCTTCTGTGGGTTTTGCGCCCATTCTGGACCTGCTGCCATGCACAGTCCGTTTAACTGACATGGATGCACTAGAGGGCTTATGTGGTAGGAAATTGTTACAGCCAAAATCCTCGAGCTTTCCAAGCCTCAGCAATAGTTTTGACCCTGCGGGATGTGCCAGCCATTGTAATCCATCGTCCAAATGGGTACAATCATTTAATATTGCAAGTTTTGATAGAAGGGAAAAATGAGTCACCTTTCACAGTTCCATCCATTTTTACAAAGTGATTCAGGCCAGATCTTGGTACACTGTGATCCAACAATTAGTTGCACAGTATTTCCATTAAGTCCCACAGATCAATCCAGAGATAAGTGGTTATGTCCTGCTACCAGTAGGTGGAGATAGAGAACTTCAGAGGTTTACTGTTTGTGGGCATGTTCTCTCTCTCTCTCTCTCTCTCTCTCTCTCTCTCTCTCTCTCTCTCTCTCTCTCTCTCTCTCTCTCTCTCTCTCTCTCAGCAGGTGGATGGCCATATCCTGTGGAGCTCTCGGGATGGGTCTTGCTCTTAGCCTGTGCCCTCAGGTTTAGTTGAGCCTGGGGGTCTTGGCTGGACTCAACCATTTTGGGTGCACACCTGGTGCTGCCAGGTCTCTCCCTTGCCCCTTCCCTTCCTCTCCTGCCTGCCAGCATGTCAGCTTATTCTGGTTTGCATCCTTGCATCTCCTGCCTGTGCAAAAAAAAAAAAAAGGAAGGTGGGCCAGAACCTCATTCGGCCTGGCGTGTTAGGTTGCTTCCCCACCCTGCTCTTTGGGCCGCCTGTTGCTTGGTTCCACCGTCTCGCAATCAGTGATTCCAGGGGTGGCTCCCGCTGCAGCAGATGTCGGATTTCTTTACCAGGGTTGGTGTCCACACTTTTGGCAGTATCCCTCCTATCTTCTTTTGTGTTGGAGAGGTGGCTTTGAGACACGGCCGGCAGTCTTGGCAGACTGTAGCCCCTTGCAAAAAAAAAACCACAACTCAGACTTCGGTGGGAGTATTTCTGCCTTTTGTTCTGCATTTTATTTGTGTGGAGCTAGGTCTTCTGGTGTTATTGGCCTTTTGGGGGCGCAGTCTTTTCTGGAAATGCAGTTGTTTGTAGCCCCCTCGAGGATGCCCTTTGGCCATCCTCCTTTTGTTTTTGTGTTGGTATTTTTGCAGCAGCTTGCCCGATGTCTTCGTCAGCAGGTCCTTGTGGGCGTTGTGTTCTGGGCTTCAATCCTTGTCTTTTCTTTCAGTTTCTCTTCTGTCCCACAGGGGCATCGGCTGAGTGGTTTGGCTCTGTGCTGGGCGCTGCTTTGTGCATGGTACTCGAACTCCCTGGCTGGTGTTTGAGATGGTTATGGCTGCGGGCCTGGAGGTCTGGTTTTTAAGTTAAGGTTGCCTTCTTTTCGTGTCCCGGGCATGCTCAGATTCATAGTGGCACCTTCCATTTTGTTTTTTCCCTGGCCCACTTTTGTCCCTAGGGCCTGGCCACTTTAAGCCATCCTTTCAGAGCAGTAGTCCATTCCCCTGTAGCCTTATATCTTCTTGAGAGAGCTTTGCGCCCGGCTGACAATACGGTTCCTTTCTTTGGGGTCTTGGCTTTGCCCTTCCTTGTTTGTCCAGCCTACTTTCCTGTGTTGGTTTCCCTTCAGGAGTTGATATTTGTTTGCAGTCCTTCACACAGGTCATCAGTGATCTGCCCCTTTGTTGTATGCTTGACGGTCTTTGGCTGGAGTCTAGCTTTCGGGGTCGAGGTCAGAGGAGTAGTCTCATGGTTAGTGCACTGGACTGCGACCCAAGGGTCCCAGTTCTAGTCCTGTTTCAACTTTGGGGCTTTTCCCCAGGGCCTGCGGCCTTGGTTCACAGGCGTGGGACTGGCAGGGCATAGGTGCGGGTATTCTGTTTCTCCCAGGCCTCCGAGCTGGTTTTGGGGTGTGCCAGCAGTTGCTTCTGTTGCTCTACCATGGCCGGTCTGCCTTCCTGGCTTCGGGCAGGTCGCTCTGCCACCCCATCTGGAGCCACATACTTATGTGTTCTTGTTTAGACACTCTGTCCTTTGACAGACCTGCCATCCAGTTTCTGAGTTGGCTGTCCAGTCTCTTCTCAGGTCGGGGGCCTCTCCTGGGGCTCAAGCCACATTGGTGCCCTCTTCTGTGTTTGTCTTTTGCCACTTTTCAGGATTCTTTCTTTGGCAGTGCCAGCCTACGTTTTCCCTTCCCAGGATGGTTCTTCTAACCATGTTTGTCGTCTTCTCTTCCCAGGTTTGCAGGCTGCCCTGGGTTTCAGTTAGGGGCCTGCTCTCCATTAGACCCAGGTTTGATTGCCATGGGGCCCATATGCTGTGCCACGTTGAAATTTCTTGGGGTCAATTCCTGCCTTCCTGTACTTTTCTCCCAGCCTTTAACGGTGCTGCCCTCTGGTTTATTTTCTGGCTGTCATCATGTTCCTTCCAGTTCTGTCCCTTTTTCCCTGTACTGTCCTTCGGGACGTTACTGATCCGGTTTCTGGCGTCTCTCATGGGGTGAAGCAGTTGAGCAGAACTGGTTGGTGGAACTTGCTCTTTCAAGCCTGGTGAGTTTCGCTGCCTTGCGAGCTATACTCCTGCCCGCATTCCCCAGAGGGGGTGGGGCGCTTCACCCCTGCATATTGAGGCTGGCTCTGTCTCTGGATATAGAGCCTTGTTCAGTCTTTGGAGGTCAGACCTTGCTCCATCTGTGGTTTTCAAGCCCGGCTCAACTATGGAGGAGGCGCCTTGCTCTTTTTCTGGCTGTCGCACCTTCCGCCCTCGCTGCATGTCGGGCTTTCTGGCCATGAAGTGAACATCCTTTGGTAACTTAAAGATTGGGGTTTAAAATAGGAATTGTAGATTATTGATAGAATAAAAACAAAAACCCCACCAAACTTTATTAGTCTCTGTACCCTTACTACTACTACTACTTATCATTTCTATAACGCTACTGGACGTACGCAGCACTTTACACTTGAACACGGAGATACAGTCTCTGCTCGACAGAGCTTACAATCTAATTAGGACAGACAGGACAGGTAAGGGATAAAGGTTAGGACAGACAGGACATATAAGGGATAAGAGACAGTTGAAGGGAGGATAAGGTTAGGGATTACACATATTTCTCTATTTAGACAGTTGGTTAAACACATCAAAGGAAGGAACTCAAGAATCAGTGCAAACAACTATTCGGATACTGGATTTGTCATAAACTACCCTGTCCCATCTTCCTGTACAATGCTTGGAATTCATTGGAACCCTGATAGACACCATTTGAGCTTGGGCTTTTCTTCCAGGGCAGGCTGCAGAGGTGTTGTTCTCCAAAGCACTGCAAATCCATCAGAACTAGTAGGTTTCAGCTCAGTAGATGTTGAGATTTTTAGGACAGAGCCTCAGCTGTGCATGTCACCCCTATGGCACCCAGAGGTCTCTAGTTTCTCAGTGGTCCCAATCCAGGAGAATGCCATCATTGTTGCCTCTTTGGGTGGATAATTCCAAAGTAATTTGTCTGTGGGACTTCCATTCCAAATTCCTCCACCCCCACAAGAAATCAACAATAGATATATCCAACCTGGGTTAGGGAGCTCATGTAGATGGGCTCCACCCTGAAGGTCAGTGTCCCCCCCTCCCCCCCCCCAGGATGTTCTGCATTACAACAGTCTCCTGGAACCACAACCCAATTGGAATGCTCTAAAGGCTTTCATGCATCAGCTAATGCACCAAATTATCTTCATTCAAATGGACAATCAGGTTGCAATGTATTATGTCAACAAGGAGGGGGGAGATCAGGATCATATTTCCTGTGTCGGGAAGCAGTCAGGATGTGGTGTTGGGAATCCAGCCATGGCATGGTGCTCAGAGCCACATATCTGACAGTGAAGAACTGGCCAACAGACTGATCTAGATAATGCAGCCATTCGCGCAGTCTTTCAACATAGACATAGCCCAAGGGATCAAGTGGGACACCCCATTGATCTCTTTGCCACTCACCTGAACAACAAGGTCCGTCAGTTCTGTTTCAGGCCAGGATCAAGCAACAGATTGACCTTGAATGCTTTACTCCTCAGTTTGGGGGAAGGGACTTCTGTACGCATATCCTCTCACACCTCTCATTTTAGAAAATTATGCTGAAACTCATGATCCTCCTTATCACTTGTTATTGGCCAAAACAGGTCTGGTATTAGCCTTCAGACACCAGTGGTTATTTTATTAGTGCTTCTTTTGTTGTTCTCTGGAGAGCTCTCCTCCTTGGTCCTCATCTGCCTGCTACTTTTTTTGAACAGCATGGCTGACTGGGTGAAGAAACAAGCAGACCGGGAAGCAGAAAAAGAACAAAGACGTCTGGAAAGATTGCAGCGGAAGCTCAGTGAGCCAAAACATTACTTCACTAATCCCGAGTACCAACAGCAGTGCCTCGAGATGTCTGAACGCTTAGAAGATTCTGTCCTGAAAGGTAGGAAGATAGGAATAACTATTGGTGGTGGTGCATTAAAAGCTTGGACTTGGTTCAAAGCACGGTGGTGATCCTGTACTTCTGTGCAGGAGAGCAGGTTTGATATTCTGGAGCTTCTGTAGAGCAGGGTTGCATAGGTTCAATGCTCAAGACCCACAAACAGACCAGGCTTTCAGAATATCTAAAATGAATATGCATATGAGAGATTTGCATAAAATGGAGGTAGCGTGCATGCCATATCTCATTCATGAATATTAATCAAAACAAAAATGAGTATCCTGATTTCAATCTAGTTACATTCAAGTAATATTACACTCCTAGTAACCACTAGGCACTCTTAAAATCTATTCAGAATACTTTATTAAACAATTCTTATACCATATAGAAAATATACTTATCTTTATAAAACACTGTAGTCAACATCCACATAACAAATAACAGTGAAAGTGAGGAATAGGGCTGTTTTGTATACTTCATGTGGCGGCATGTTTCGAATTGGCAACTCGCAGAGTTACAAGTTGCAAGAAGTTTGATTGCGACGCAGTGGTTTATTGGATTGAAATTCTGAGTACAGTTCGGTCTGTAATTTCCCACTTCTTCCCTGTCTTCACTTTTGTGAAGAGGGACCACATCCGCTCGTCTCCAATCCCACGGGACCTCTCCCGTTTCTAAAGATCTATTAAATCTTTAAGAGGTCCCAGTAGGACCTCTCTGAGCTCCCTCAGTATCCTGGGATGTATCCCATCCAGCCCCATAGTTTTGTTCACCTTCAGATTCTCCAGCTGTTTATAAACTCTTTCTTCCATAAACGGCACAGTATCCACTCCATTCCCAGACGTTCCCTTGGCAGGCCAACCGCGGTCCTTCTCCAGGATTTTCCTCCATGAACACCGCAAAGAAATAATTGTTTAGTACGTTTGTTTTATCTTCATCACTCTCCACATAGCCATTCTCATTATCTTTCAGTCTTGCAATTCCATTCCTATCTCTTCTCCTTTCTCCAATATATCTGAAAAAAGTCTTGTCACCTCTCTTTACATCTTTAGCCATTTTTTTCTTCCGCTGGCCGTATTCCCCTCTTCGCTTCTTTGAGTTTAATCCGATAATTTATTTCCTTGATCCTCTTGTTGCATTCTTTTGTATTTCTTGAACTAAGCCTCTTTTGCTCTTATTTTTTCAGCTACTTGTTTGGAGAACCATTTAGGCTTCCTGCTTCTCTTGTTTTTGTTTACTTTCCTTGCATAAAGATCAGTCGCCATATTTATAGCAGCCTTTAGCTTGGACCACTGTTTTTCCACATCTCCTATGCCTTCCCACCCCAACAGTTCCTTCTTCAGGTATTCCCCCATTTTATCAAAATCAGTATGTATGAAATCCAGTACTTTGAGTTTTGTGCGTCCACATTCCACCCTTGCCCTTATATGAAACTATATGGTGTGATGATCACTGTTAGTTACATAGGTGGGCACCCACCCGGATATTGGAAACACTTCCTCAATTGTTGAGCACTAGATCCAGCATCGACCCTTCCCTCGTGGGTTCTGTCACCATTTGTCTGAGCAAGGCACTGTGACAGGCATCCACAATCTCCCTACTTCTTTCCCATTCTGCAGACGGGACGTTCCAATCCACATCAGACAAATTGAAATCTCCCAACAGTAGAACTTTCCCATTCATATCAATCTTTTGAATATCTTCTATCAGATCCTTGCCTAACTTCTCTGTCTGTAGACAAACCCCCTTGTGGATAGAGGTTCCGTCTTCTCTTTCCAGGACGATCCGTAAAGCTTCTTCTTTTCCTCAGGTTTCCCGCATTTCAGCCGCTCTGATATTGTGTGTCAAATACAGTGCCACTCCACCTCTTCGGCCCTCCCTATCCTTCCTAAAAAGATTATAGCCCGGTATAGTCACATCCCATTCATGGGAATCGTTGAACCACGTGTCTGTAATAGCAACAATATCCAAATTTTCTTCAAACATCAGGGCTTGCAAGTCTTGAACCTTTTTACTTAGACTATAAGCATTTGTGCTCATTGCTTTCCATGTGTTAGTGAGTTTAGGTGGTTTTCTATATTTAGATGACCTTTCCCTCTGCCATCATGTTTTATTCTGGGGGGTGACGTTTTGAAATCCCTTGTTTCCTTTTGTCACCCCCACCCTCTAGTTTAAATGTCTAGAAACATATTGTCTGAATTTCTCCCCAAGGATCCTTTTTCCCATCACAGAAAGATGTAGCCCATCATTACAGTACAGCCTATTATTTTTCCATGTATTACCCCATTCTCCTATGTATCTAAAACCACCTTCTTTACACCAAGACTTAAGCCACTTATTGAATTCCACTGTTTTGCGTAGTCTTTTCTCGCCCTTCCCCAATGTAGGAATTACTTCAGAAAAAGCCACAGTCCGAACCAAAGATTTCAGTCCCTCCTCAAGCTTCTGGAACACTCTCTGTGCTGTAAACTTCCTATTGTTGGCCGGGTCATTTGTTCCCAGGTGAATTGTAACATCAGTGTTTGAAGCCTTGCTCTCTTCTCGGATCACTTTCAGTATTTGGTCTGTTCATCTTGTAGCTGAAGATCCTGGAAGACATTTCACTAGGTTGGATCCCCTGAACTGTGTTCCTAAGTTAATGCCTCTGATAATGCAGTCTCCGAGTAGTAAGAATTTTCTGCTTTTCACCAATCTGTCATTATTTGGGGGATGTTGCTTGGGTTGTGTTACTTTCATTGCCTCTGGTTCCACCACAGTACTTCTTTTTTCAGCATCATAATGTTGCAACGCTACAAAAGAATTTGACAGGGGCAAAGCTTGGGAGTGTGAGTATTTTTGTGTCAAAGATCTACTGTGACTCATCTATTCCTCTTCTCTGAGGGCAGTGGTGGTGGTAAATTGGCTGGGAAATGAGTGATCCTGGATGCTTCTTTAATTGTAGCTGATTGTTTCTTGAGTTTGTTGATGTCATCTTTCAAAGCTGATATTTGGAGACAGGACAAGCTCTGAGGTTCCAGATAGTTTGCCTTAGGATTAAAGCAGAACATGTATTGCACTGAATGAAGGTCATATTAGTGTGATTCACAAGTGTAAAAAGGTGAACTATGATAGGGAATAACAAGGAGTAGGATTGACCAATTAAGTGTAATGAAGATACTTGTCTCTTTATTGTTTATCTCTTCTCTACCACTATGTTATCCAAGTCTGTCAATGAGGCTGTCTCTTCCTATAACACTATTCTCTCCTCTGCTCTGGATACTCTCGCTCCTCCCATTCCCCGTTCTGTAAAACGTACCAAACCCCAGCCTTGGCTGCCCTCTAGAATCCGCTACATACGTTCCTGTGCCCACTGTGCCTTTGGCTGAAATCCCGTGCCCATGCTGACTTCATACATTTCAAATTCTTGCTGACCTCCTTCCAGTCTGCTCTTTTACTTGCCAAACAGGACTATTACATCCAGTTGACAAATTCTCTTGGCTCAAACCCTCCTATTTTTCAGCAGCTAGAGCTTCTGGTGCTAGAAAACTCATTTTGCATGGCTTCTTTTTGAAGCCTGCATGCTGATGTTTTCTTGTGTTCAACAGTTGAGTAGGTCGTCTCATTTAACTTTTCACTCTGATTTTCATATAGCATTCTATACTTTTCTTTCATAATTGCCTGCTTTATCCATTGTTGTACTATATATACATTTTTATAGTTCAAGATTTTGGACTTAATTCAGTTTATTCTCTCACACCATATGATAAGTTCTAATTCACGCTTATTAGGCGTATGCTTGTATTATATCTCTGGTATTTGAATTCCTGTGCTGTTAAATGTGTATATTTTTGATACTGTTTCACTGTAGTTCTATTATTAGGGTTCAATTTACTGTTTTCAAGTTTACCTCATTCATTGTATTTATGTTTATTCTTGGTTATTTTCCTATTGTTATACTATTATCAAAATTGTAATTTTTATGTTAAACTGTACCTGCTTTACACCGCCTTGGGTGAATCTCTTTATAAATGCGGTTAATAAATCCCAATAAATAAATAATAGACAATGTTTTAAAAACAAACAAAGAGAAACTACAATTAGTAGCTACAGTGGCAATATCAGAAATGCTTAACTTTGTTAAACATTTGTATTAGGCATGCAGGCATCTTCTAGCACGATGCTATCTCCTCACACAAGCATTGGTCATAAACGCTCTAATGCATCCGAGCTGAAAGGAGGGAAGCCAGAGAAAAGGAAATGCATTTGGTAAGAGTACTATTAATCTCTGAATTTTATAGGCATCTATTCACCACAGAATTTTCAAGGATATAGCTACCAGTGCTTTGATCCAGAGACTGCGTCCCCCATATGTACGTATGTGTATTGTATACGTATGTGTATGTGTATATATATATATATATATATATATATATATATATATAGTATTCAGCACCATAGAAATACAATCTACTATAATAAAACGCATTCTCAACGTTCTGAGGACACTGACGTCACTGCAGGCACTCACACACCAGTTCGTAACTTCATGGTGGTGAAGCCACAACATTCACCATGTCTGCATGCCCCGCCCTCGCGTCACACGTTATGACGCTGAGGGCGAGGCAAAACAACACACGGTTTCCCTACTCCTCCCCTTCCAAAAAATACCTGCAGCCGACGACGTGCCCATCAACCCGCCCCCTTTCGCCCCATCTCACCGCCCCTTTCAACGTACCGCCCCGCACCCGGTAGCAAACTCTTCCCCTCATCACCTTCCCTCCCCCATGTACCTCCCCTCCCCTTACGCCACTATCCCTGGTGGTCTAGCGGTACCTGTTTGCACGGCCAAGAACGAAGGAACCCCCGGTTTCCTGGCCTGGAGCGCTGCTGCTAGCTGCCCGGCAACATCGTGTCGGAGTCCGGCTCTCGGCGATTCAAAATGGCCGCCAAGAGTTCAAGCTGCCTCGCGAGACTTCAACTCTCGGCGGCCATTTTGAAATGCCGAGAGCTGGAATTCCACACGATGCTGCAAGGCACCTACCAACACCGCTACGGGCAGGAAAGAGGGGGGTCTTTCTTTCCTGCCCCGACTGAACAGGTACCTCTAGACCACCAGGGACACAACCGTAAGGGGAGGGGAAGGGAGTCCGGAGCTGGCTAGAGCCCGTTTCATCAAAGACAGAAACGGGCCTTTTTTACTAGTGTGAAAATAATACTGAACCTCCTTTTAGTCTTTGTGCCACATTTAAGAGTTTGTTTTTGTTCTTGGCAGGACAGGGGTGGAAGAACTGCAGGATTCTATAAGTTCTGATGATGGAAGTGAATCTGAAGATGCGGAAAGCTCAAGTTCTTTAGAAGATGTGGAGTGCTCCAGAAGCCCTGTTCAAAGTGAGGGGGCCACTGAATCCGAGGTGTTTCAAAACTGTAGTTCCACATTTGATACTGCTGAAAAGCAACAAGAATGCGTTACAGACACGGCCAGTGACTCACAGCAGAAGACAAAAACAGAAAAAAATACTACAGACGTACCAGCTGAAACTCAGGTTGAATATACATTGACCAAAGTGGCCACAGAAGGAACAGTGGAAAAGCATTCAGAGCCTGAACTGGAAGAGTCACAGACCAACGTGAGTACATCTGAACTAGGGACTCTCTCTCTCTACTTGGGTTCCTTGCTTGTAACCCTCTCTCTTCTGGCTTCATAGCTGTAAGTAGTACTTTAGAATGCTCAGGAATGCCGGCGAGGGTCGTATATATACTTTATTTTAAAAGGTTACATTTGAAGCATAGGGAAATGTTTGCCTTCTATTTGATACCCCAGGTTTACAGGAACTCTCAAGGTATCAATTTAGAAACATTAATATAACAGTTATACTTACCCAATATACAAAATAATAAAGGAAAACGTCCAGATCCAGATGTGCCACACACACACAGAGGGCTCCCCCCCTCTTGATTTTCTTAGTATGATACAGGAGTGGTTTGCTATTACTTTCTCCCATACAGTGTAAGGCAGCACAATGTCAATTGCTGTCCAATATAGGGAGGCATGATCCAGACAGGCATTTCTGCTAGAACCTACCCAGCGCACGGAGGGTTAAGAGACTTGCCCAGGGCCACTAGGAGCTGCTCTGAGATTTGAACCTGGACTATCCAGTTTCCAGCTCTAACTATTAAGCTCCAAGGGAAAGCTTGCAACTATAAAAATACTTACACTGCTCATAAAACTATACAATTACTTACCTGTTGGATTGAAGAGACCTTTATAGGCCATACAGTTTGGCCTTCTCTTCCCTATTTCAAATCAGCTCTTTCCACCCAGTATCCTTTTTCAGCATCAGTACCCTGAATCGTCTGGTGTTACTTTGACTTAAACATAGAAAACTTAATCCAGATAAAGATCAAACAGCCTATCCAGTCTGTCCATCTATATGTTCCTTTCCCTTAAAGATTTTATGTACTTGACCCAAGCTTGTTGAATTCAGATACAATTTTAGTCTTGCTCCACGAATTCACCACCCTTTCCATGAAGAAGTACTTCCTCAGGTTACCTCTGAGCCTGTCCCCTTTCACCTTCATCCTATGCTGCCTCGTTCCGGAGCTTCCTTTTAATTGAAAGAGACTCTCGCCTCTTGTGCGTGCATTTATGCCGCGAAGGTATTTAAATATATCTACCATATCTCCCCTCTCCCGCCAAAGTATTCATAATGAGATCTTTAAGTCTGTACCAGTTTGCTTTGTGACATAGACCACTGGCCATTTTACTAGCCGCCCCCATCCTGTTTATATTTTTTTGAAGGTATAGTATCCAGAATTGTACACAATATTCCATCTTAAGTAGAGGAGTGTGGTAGCCGTGTTAGTCCACTCTTAAAGGTTATCAATAGAAATCAAACAAAATAAAACATGGAAAAGAAAATAAGATGATACCTTTTTTATTGGACATAACTTAATACCTTTCTTGATTAGCTTTCGAAGGTTGCCCTTCTTCCTCAGATCAGAAATAAGCAAATGTGCTAGCTGACAGTGTATATAAGTGAAAACATTCAAGCATTACTATGACAGTAAAATAGATACTATTGGAGATTCTACATGGAATGTTGCTACTATTGGAGATTCTACGTGGAATGTTGCTATTCCACTAGCAACATTCCATGTAGAAGGCTGCGCAGGCTTCTGTTTCTGTGAGTCTGACGTCCTGCACGTACGTGCAGGACGTCAGACTCACAGAAGCAGAAGCCTGCACGGCCACATTGGTGATCTACAAGGGCCGACTTCTACATGGAATGTTGCTACTATTGGAGATTCTACATGGAATGTTGCTACTCCACTAGCAACATTCCATGTAGAAGGCTGCGCAGGCTTCTGTTTCTGTGAGTCTGACGTCAGACTCACAGAAACAGAAGCCTGCGCAGCCTTCTACATGGAATGTTGCTAGTGGAATAGCAACATTCCATCTAGAATCTCCAATAGTAGCAACATTCCATGTAGAATGTCCAATAGTAGCAACTTCCATATCATCAAGCTGATCTCCTTAAGATGGCCGACAGATAGGAAGCTCCCTCACCGAGCTCCCGAAAATCCCAGAGGAGCAGACCACCCGGGCCGCCCTCGACCGGACCGGAACGGGCCGGGAGAGAACTGAACCACGGCTGAATCGTGCCGCACTGATCATCGATCCGACCAAGCGAGGATTTGGAGGGCAGGAGCTGACCGCGCCACGCGGCCCATCCGCCCATAAACGACCAAGACCCAGAGCGGCTGAACTCGCGGGGTCATCCAAAAAGAGAGGCGAGTGCCCTGACCGGACCGGAAGGGTTCGGACACCACCGAAGCCGAGGACCAGGCGAGGACGCAAAGGGCAACCGGCGAGTTCCAGAGGAGCGAACCGCGCCACGCGGCCCATCTACCTGCAAACGACCAGACCCAGAGCAGCCGAACTCGCGGGGTCGTTTAAGGAGAGGCGAGTGCCCTGACCGAACCGGAAGGGTTCGGACACCACTGGAGCCGAGGGCCTCATTCCGAATCACCCAGCCTTGCTGATTTGGGAGACCTGATCTGACCCGGAGGCAGACGCTGGATCCGACCTCCCGGGCCACGATTCGGAGATCGATCGGCGTCGGAGAAGACAGAAGGGTAAGCCGCAACTAATCTGGAGACTCAAGCGGCTCGCAGAGAGGAACGCTACCGGGCTAAGAGCCACGGACCTGCCTGCAGAACCCGACTCTCCGAACCCCCCCGCAAGACCGCAGAACCTCACCCGCTAAGCTCCAGCCGACCGTTGAAGCCCAAGACTGACCGGGAAGACTAACCTGCTCAGCACCACAACCAAGGAACAGAAGTCGCACCGCCGTGAATGAACAGAGTAATTAAATGCCTGCTCACCTTAACCACATGCATGCACTGATTTCGCATGATTTAAAAAACCCTCGCTACATCTGCTTTGCTCTGCACACCTTAAAGTGAAAGCAACATGCATGCACTGCCTTAGCATTACTTAAAAATGCTCGCTTGATTTGCTTTATTTGCTTTGCTCTGCTCCGTTTGCCTACTAATGAACTGTTATCAAGTAGTAAGTGCAAGCTGGCCTGCAATAAACTGTTGCCAAGCTTCAAATTAAATTAAATTGTGGCCAAGCTTGCCAAGCGTAAATACAAATACAAACACCACCTAACCTGCCTAGTACGGAACTGCTACCAGCTTTAAATTAATTGTTGCTAAACTAATAGCAATTGCCAGCACTACCTCGCTTGAATTGTAGCCAAGCTTAAATGCAATTGTAAACTTTAACTCGCTTAAATTGTAGCCAAGCACAAATGCAATTGTATACCTTTGTACCTCACTTGAATTGTAGCCAAGCTCGAATGCAACTGTAAACCTCTGTACCTCACTTGAATTGTAGCCAAGCTCGAATACAATTGTAAACTTGACTCACTAAAAATACACCTGATACATATTTGCCACAACGCCTAGTACATAGACATGAACACCAGCAGTGCACTCCTAACTATCCAGTGTCTCACTATACTCCTACACGCACTCACAACCCACAGCCTAGTCAACAACAACCCTACTACTCACAAACCGCATAACACTCACATACACACAATGCACGCCCAAAACAACAACCACAACAACCCGCTTACATCTCACCAATCCTATGCACAACCTTTAAACAACCTACCAAATCAAAGACTCAACAACCAACCAATCGCAATAACCTCCGGACATAAACACCACCGACAAAATGAGGAAAACAATGACAACAACAAATCCAACTACAGAAGAAGCAGACAACTAATAAAAATAAACACGTCACACCCCACCCTGGAACCACATCACTCAATCCAACTAGGATACATCAATGCAAGATCAGCAGTACGCAACGCAGTAGACATACTAGATTGGATCATCACAGACAAATTGGACCTCCTATTCATCACAGAAACCTGGTTCCATAGTCCCACAGACCCTACCATCTTACAAACGTGCCCACCAGAATACAAAATCACGCACTGGACAAGAAATGGAAAAAAAAGAGGAGGCGGAATAGCTATTATATACAAACCTGAATTCACCATCACAATCACAGGCGAATCCACCTCACCACAACTTGAAATTGCATCGACTAGAATCAACCATCCAAGCCTAACAGGACACCTCAGCACAATCCTATTCTACAGACCACCAGGAAAATGGCAAGACGCCCAAACACAACTCGTGGATTTCATCTCGAATACCTGCGTATCAGCCTCAAACATCCTCATACTAGGCGACATCAACTTACACCTAGAAGTTGACACCTTACCAAATACACGAGAATTCAAAGAATTCCTAAAACTCTGGGATCTGCAAACACCTAACATACAACCAACTCACGAAAAAGGACACACACTAGATATCATAACGAATAGATTCGAACCGGACTCATCTATCATACTCGCTAACGTAACATGGACACCCACATTATGGTCAGACCACCATAAAGCAAATGTCACTCTTTACTGGCGAAAAACACAACTAAACACAAACACCAAACATAAACGAACAACCTACACCACGAGAGGAAAAATAGACCCCACAACATTCTGGCAACAGATCTACCAGAACGAATGGACTACAAACGCAGACACCACCCAATTCCTCCAAGAATGGGACGATATAAGCACAAGAACATTAGACAAAATTGCCCCAGTCCAAACAAGAACATCACACAGGAAAAATGCAAATCCATGGTTCACCGAAGAGCTGAAAAAACTAAAAACACAAGTCAGGAGACTAGAACGAGCTTGGAACAAAAAAAGAGACGAACAAACACGAAACGACTGGAAACTACTCCGAAGAAAATACAAATATACCATAAAACAAACAAAAAGACTACACTACAAAACACTAATAGGACCAAACTACAAAGACACACATAAACTCTTCAACCTCGTGAACAAACTGTTAGACACCACACCAGTTACAACCAACGGCAAAGATACACCAAGTGTTGACAACCTTGCGACATACTTCAAGGAGAAAATTATACTACTACGACACAAAATACCCGCCAGCCCTACAGAATACACCACTCTTCTAGACTGTCTAGATCCAGAAGAAGGAACACACCCAGCAGACAGAACCTGGACCGAATTTGAACTACTGTCAGAAGACCTCATCTCGATAACTCTCAAAAGATATGCCAAATCCAACTGCAAACTAGACATATGCCCAAATAGCCTCATGAAATCTGCTCCTCAACAATTCATACTAGACCTAACAAACCATATAAATCACATGCTACAAAATGGACTCTTCCCAAAGGAAAAAGGAAAAATCTTACTCACCCCAATTCCTAAAGATACAAAGAAAAACACGAGCGAAATAACCAACTACAGGCCAATAGCATCCATACCACTAATAACCAAGATAACTGAAGGTATGGTAACTAAACAGCTCACAAACTATCTAGACAAACATTCAATACTCCATGATGCCCAATCAGGATTCCGTTCGAATCACAGCACAGAAACAGTATTAGTCACTCTCATGACCAAATTCAAACAAATAATTGCAACTGGTAACAATATACTCCTCTTACAATTCGACATGTCAAGCGCCTTCGACATGGTTGATCATGGAATCCTACTACACATACTTGAATACTTTGGCATAGGAGGAAATGTCCTGAACTGGTTCAAGGGGTTCTTAACCATGCGCTCGTATCAAGTCACATCAAATACAACCACGTCCAAAGCATGGACACCTGAATGTGGAGTCCCACAAGGATCGCCTCTATCACCAACTATATTCAACCTAATGATGATCCCTTTAGCCAAACTCCTATCAAACCACAACCTCAACCCATACATATACGCCGACGATGTGACAATATATATCCCATTCAAACAAGATACCAAAGAAATCTCCTACGAAATCAATCAAAGTCTACACATCATGAACACATGGGCAGATGCATTCCGCCTGAAACTAAATGCAGAAAAAACCCAATGCCTGATACTCACCTCCCAATATAACACAAATGAATTCAACGCAATAAACACACCAACCCTAAACCTTCCAGTCTCAGAAACGCTAAAAATCCTTGGAGTCACCATCGACCGCCACTTAACACTCGAAACCCACGCAAACAACACAACCAAGAAGATGTTCTACTGCATGTGGAAATTGAAAAGAATAAGACCATTCTTCCCAAGATACGTCTTCCGCAGCCTAGTGCAATCCCTCGTCCTCAGCCACCTGGACTACTGCAACTCACTATACGCGGGCTGCAAAGAGCAAATACTGAGGAAACTTCAAACAGCCCAAAATACAGCAGCCAGGCTCATCTTCGGAAAACCAAGATATGAAAGGGTACAACCACTACGAGAAAAATTACATTGGCTTCCACTCAAGGAACGCGTTACTTTTAAAGTTTGTACACTAGTCCATAAGATCATCTACGGCGAAGCCCCAGCGTACATGTCTGATCTAATAGACCTACCACCCAGAAACGCTAAAAGATCATCCCGAACACACCTAAACCTCCACTTCCCCACTTGCAAAGGCATGAAATACAAGACGTTGCACGCGTCAACCTTTTCCCACAAGAGCACGCAGGCATGGAATACACTACCGCGTAACCTGAGAAGGATTGACGATCAAGCTTCCTTCCGTAAACTACTAAAGACTCACCTGTTTGAACAAACTTACGGAAAGAGCCAACTCACATAGAGTCCACACTCACTATTCATCAATGCATTTTACATCCACTTTGATCCCTCATCCCGCACCCCAATCTATCACGCACCTATCCACGGAACTATGGACACCATATGTCTTTGTCTAACACTACCCTTTAGCTTCCCATTGCCCCCTTCCAATTACTTCTATGTTGATATCCCATTGTCATATTCCAAATCTGATATTTGAATGTCTCTTATACCTTTGCACAATGTAATCCATAACCAAATTGTAACAAATGTATTTCTATTATTCATATCCTATTGTAAGCCACACTGAGCCCGCAAAAAGGTGGGAAAATGTGGGATACAAATGCAATAAATAAATAAATAAAATCAATCCATAGACTGGTGGGTTGTGTCCATCTACCAGCAGGTGGAGATAGAGAGCAAACTTTTGCCTCCCTATATGTGGTCATGTGCTGCCGGAAACTCCTCAGTATGTTCTCTATCTCAGCAGGTGGTGGTCACACACAGCAGCAGCTCTGGCTAGGCCTCCAAGCCTAATCCTTAGGTTTTGTTGAGGCCTGGGGTTGAGGGCTCTTTTGAGCAAGTGCAAACCTGGTGGTGCCAGGTCCCTCCTTTTCTCCCCCCTCCCGCTGGCTCCGTTTAAAAAAAAAAAAAAAAAAAAAAAAAATATTTTTAAACGTCTTTAAAGGCGTTTAATTCGACGTTTCTTTAAACGTTCATTGCAGCTACTCACTGGGACACCAGTTCGTTACAGCTCGGAGCGGCAAGCAGGTAATTTTACCTTTTTATAGCGGGCAGGGGGTTCCCCGATTCTTCCCCTCGTGGCAATGGCGTCGGAGGGCGAGGGCGCAAAGGGTCGCTCCCCGGATCGCTGGAGCGCTTCTAGAGGGGATGCGGGGGTTTTACAACCTGATTCGCCCTTGATGGGTGATAGTTTAGTGACCGATGAATGTCCCGGTCGTTCCTCCGGCGTGGCGGTTTTTTCCCGCCATAAACGCCCATCCCCCGCTCCTCGCCTCCGCCATCTTGGCCGGCCACGCGGCTCGGACGGCTTCTTCGGGGCCGCCCTTGAGGTTGGAGACATTAATGCCATGAACGCCCTTAATTTGGGCGACGGCACAAAAGCGGCTAAAGTTAAGCGCCGTTCTTCCCGCGCGGCTCCTTCACGGAGTTTCGCGCCGGACGCCATTTTGGATGCGCAGCATGTCTCTCCCCCGCTATTGCGAGCGCCGGTTGAGAGTGCGTCTAGGGCTGTTGCCCAGGCTGCGGAAATGCACAGTCTGGGGGGTTTCTCCCCCGAGTTTGTTTTGCTGCTGCATCAGGCTTTCCTCATGCAAAACGCTGCCCCTGCTCCCTCTTCTGATAAAGAGGTTGAGGTTCCCAGAGGTAAACGCCCTCGGGTTGATTTCCAGGCCTTGGAGGACTTTTGTCTCCTCCGATGTAGATGAGGGCAGCGTGTCTGAGGTCTCCCAACGATCCTTTGCGGATTCCTTGGAGGAGATAGATCCCCGCTCGGATGGAGCGGATGACCCCTCTGCAGCGCGGCTTTTTAGCCCAGAGGATTTGCCCAACCTGTTGTTACAGGCCATGGACACTTTGAAGATTTCCTCTCCGGAGGACGTCTCTCCCTCAGCCCCTGTTGGCTCTGCCATTATGCTGGGGACGAAGCGCCCGCCTAGAACCTTCCACGTGCATGATGCCATGCACACCTTAATTGCGGCTCAATGGGATGTCCCGGAAACGAGCCTTAAAGTGGCTAGGGCTATGTCCCGCCTCTATCCTTTGGCTGTGAGTGAACGTGAGGCCTATCTGTGGCCTACCGTGGATTCTTTAATCACTGCGGTGACTAAGAAAACGGCGTTGCCGGTGGAAGGTGGCACGGCCCTAAAGGACGCCCAAGACAGAAGATTGGAGGCGGCCTTAAGGTCGTCCTTGGAGGCAGCTGCTTTAAGTTTGCAGGCCTCAGTTTGCGGCTCCTATGTGGCCAGGGCGTGCCGGACTATGGTGCAGCGGGCTTCCCCCTCGGATCATTCCTTGAGGGCTGATTGGCCGGCCCTGGAATCGGGCTTAGCCTATTTGGCAGACTTGCTGTATGATGTCTGGAGAGCCTCAGCTAAAGGCATGGCTCAGACAGTCTCTGCGCGGCGGTGGCTTTGGCTGAAACATTGGTCTGCTGACCACGCCTCTAAATCCCGCCTGGCTAGATTGCCTTTTAAAGGCAAGCTGCTCTTTGGGGTCGAGCTGGACAAAATCGTGACCGATCTCGGCACGTCTAAGGGCAAGAAATTACCAGAGGTCAGGGCTCGGGTTAGTACTCGTCCCGATACCTCCATACCGCCCGGGCAAGTCGGGTTCCTCTGCCCCCTCTTCCTTCAAGAGGAATTTCTCCCCCAAGCAGCATTCCTTTCGCAGAGACCGCCGTCCCGGAGGTGCTCCCTCCGGTCCTCCCCCAGGGTCTCGTACCCAATGACGGGGCCTTGGTCCACGCCCCAGTGCAGATTGGAGGACGGCTGTCCTCGTTTCTGGGCGAGTGGACCACTATAACTTCAGACGCGTGGGTGCTGGAAGTCATCAGAGGCGGCTACAAGCTAGAGTTCTGCCAACCCTTAAGAGACGGGTTTGTACTCTCTCCCTGCAAGTCTCCGGTCAAGCTGTGGCAGTGCAGCAGACCTTGGACAACCTGATCCGCCTGGGTGCGGTCGTTCCGGTGCCAAAAAATCAGATTGGCAAGGGACGTTACTCCATTTACTTTGTGGTTCCAAAGAAAGGAGGTTCTGTCCGGCCTATCCTCGACCTCAAAGGGGTCAATCGGGCCTGGAAAGTGAGGCACTTTCGCATGGAGACTCTCCGCTCTGTTATAGCGGCAGTGAAGGCAGGAGAGTTCTTGGCTTCCTTGGACATCAAGGAAGCGTACCTGCATATTCCCATCTGGCCTCCTCTCCAACGCTTTCTGCGTTTTACAGTCCTGAGACGACACTTCCAGTTCAGAGCCCTCCCTTTCGGGTTGGCTACTGCTCCGCGGACCTTTTCCAAAGTAATGGGGGTCATAGCGGCCTTCCTGCTAAAGGAAGGAGTACAAGTCCATCCTTATCTGGACGACTGGTTGATCCGAGCCCCCTCTTATGCAGAGTGCGGCAAAGCTATGGACCGGGTAGTTGCTCTTGTGAGCTCCCTGGGATGGATCATCAACTGGAAGAAGAGCCAGCTGCGCCCGACTCAGTCCCTGGAGTATCTGGGAGTTCGATTCGACACCCAAGTGGGCAGAGTGTTCCTGCCAGACAATCGGATTGTCAAGCTTCAGGCTCAGGTGGACTAGTTCCTAGTAGCCTCTCCTATTCGGGCTTGGGACTATGTGCAGCTGTTGGGCTCTATGACGGCCACGATGGAAGTAGTGCCCTGGGCCAGGGCTCATATGAGACCACTACAGCTATCTCTGCTGCTGCGCTGGACTCCGATGTCGGAGGATTATGCTGTGCGCCTTCCCGTGGACCCAGCAGTGCGCAAGGCGCTGAGCTGGTGGACGCAGACAGACAAGTTGTCTGCAGGATTGCCTCTGGTGACCCCGGAGTGGATTGTCGTCACGACAGACGCCTCTTTGATGGGCTGGGGAGCCCTCTGCTTGGGAAGGACAGCGCAGGGGCTCTAGTCTCCTGCAGAGGCAAGTGGTCTATCAATCTCCTGGAACTCAGAGCCATTCGGTTGGTGTTATTGGAGTTCATCCCGGTACTGGTGTTGTAGCCTGTACGGGTCCTGTCGGACAATGCCACGGCTGTGGCCTATATCAACCGCCAGGGAGGTACCAAGAGCGCCCCTCTAGCCAAGGAGGCTATGAGTCTTTGCCAGTGGGCGGAAGCGAACCTGGAGCAGCTTTCAGCGGCCCACATTGCCGGAGTCATGAATGTCAAGGCGGACTTTCTCAGTCGCCATACCTTGGAGCCCGGAGAGTGGCAACTATCTGCTCAGGCGTTCTTGGACATCACGAAGCGCTGGGGCCAGCCGAGCCTAGATCTGATGGCGTCATCGGCCAATTGCCAAGTGCCGCGCTTTTTCAGCAGAGGACGGGACCCTCGATCCCTGGGAGTAGATGCTCTTCTCCAACAGTGGCCGACACAAGAGCTCCTCTATGTGTTCCCGCCCTGGCCCATGTTGGGCAGGGTGCTAGACCGGGTGGCAAAGCATCCCGGCAGGGTAATCCTGGTGGGTCCGGATTGGCCCAGACGTCCCTGGTATGTGGACTTGATCAGGCTCTCAGTCGACGATCCTCTGCGGCTGTCAGTGGAGCAGGGCCGGTTACATCAGGGTCCCGTGGTGATGGAGGATCCCTCTCCCTTTGGTCTTACGGCCTGGCTATTGAGCGGCAGCGTCTGAGGAAGAAGGGCTTCTCAGACAAGGTCATCGCCACTATGCTGAGAGCGAGGAAACGCTCTACTTCTACTGCTTACGCCAGGGTTTGGCGTATCTTTGCAGCATGGTGTGAAGCAGGCTCACTTTCTCCCTTCACTGCTCCAATTTCTTCAGTGTTGGCGTTCCTGCAAGAAGGTCTGGAGAAAGGCCTGTCGCTCAGTTCCCTTAAAGTCCAGGTAGCGGCTCTGGCTTGCTTCAGGGGCCGCCTGAAGGGTGCTTCCCTGGCTTCGCAGCCAGATGTGGTGCGCTTTCTCAAGGGAGTTAATCACCTGCGCCCTCCTCTGCACTCAGTGGTGCCTGCGTGGAATCTCAACCTGGTGCTAAGAGCACTGCAGAAGCCGCCTTTTGAACCCTTGTCGAGGGCATCTCTGAAAGACCTGACGTTGAAAGCAGTCTTTTTGGTGGCTATCACTTCAGCCAGAAGAGTTTCCGAGCTCCAGGCGCTCTCATGTCGAGAGCCTTTTCTGCAGTTCACTGAGGCAGGAGTGACTATTCGCACAGTGTCTTCCTTCCTGCCCAAGATTGTTTCTTGCTTCCATGTGAATCAGCAGCTCTGTCTCCCTTCCTTTCGTAGGGAGGACTACCCAGAGGAGTACTCTGCTCTTAAATATCTGGATGTGAGACGAGTCATCTTCAGATACTTGGAAGTGACCAATGATTTCCGGAAATCGGATCATCTGTTTGTCCTGTTTGCAGGTCCTCGTAAGGGTCTGCAGGCTGCTAAGCCTACAGTGGCAAGATGGGTCAAGGAAGCCATTGCAGCGGCTTATGTGGCCGCGGGGAAGGTGCCGCCTATCCAGCTGAAGGCTCACTCCACGAGAGCTCAGGCGGCCTCGATGGCAGAGGCCGGTTCCGTCTCCTTGGAAGAGATATGCAAGGCGGCAACTTGGGCTTCGGCTCATACATTCTCCAAGCATTACCGTTTGACTGTGGCTGCACGGGCGTAGGCCCGGTTTGGAGCTTCAGTGTTGAGGTCAGGGATTTCAATGTCCCGCCCTGGGTGAGTACTGCTTCGGTACATCCCACCAGTCTATGGATTGATCAGCTTGATGATATGGAAGGTAAAATTATGTATAATCATACCTGATAATTTTCTTTCCATTAATCATAGCTGATCAATCCATAGCCCCTCCCAGATATCTGTTCTGTTTTTATTCTGGTTGCATTTCAGGTTCAAGTTTAGTCTTCAGTTATTTCAGAAAGACTTCGTGTTCAAGTTCTTTCACTTGGATTCTTCAAATGTTGAGACGAGTTTGTGTTACAGTGAGCTGCTGCATTCCTCTCCCCTCCGTTTTACGGGGCTGGATTGAGACATAAATTCTGCCGGCACTCCCTCCCGCTTCGTGCGGCTGTAGGGCAGTTTTGTACCCCTCCCGCTTCGGCGGTGTTAGGGTCAGTCAGCTCCTCCCGCGGTTGCGGTTGCAGGATAAGCCAGATCCCCCCCGCATCGGCGGGTGTGGTGTCCCTCCCCCGCTCCGCGGGGATGAGCTGGACGGATTCCCCTCCCCCACTTGTGTGGGGATGAGCTGGGTTAATTCCCCTCCCCCGTTTCGGCGGTGGTGAGCTGGGCAGAGTGTCCCTTCGTGGGTGTAATTCTCTAAGTGCTGAGTCCTGCGGATGGAGCTTTGATATCGACATACTGAGGAGTTTCCGGCAGCACATGACCACATATAGGGAGGCAAAAGTTTGCTCTCTATCTCCACCTGCTGGTAGATGGACACAACCCACCAGTCTATGGATTGATCAGCTATGATTAATGGAAAGAAAATTATCAGGTATGATTATACATAATTTTACCATTCCATGTAGAATCTCCAATAGTAGCAACATTCCATGTAGAATCTCCAATAGTATCTATTTTACTGTCATAGTAATGCTTGAATGTTTTCACTTATATACACTGTCAGCTAGCACATTTGCTTATTTCCGATCTGAGGAAGAAGGGCAACCTTCGAAAGCTAATCAAGAAAGGTATTATGTCCAATAAAAAAGGTATCATCTTATTTTCTTTTCCATGTTTTATTTTGTTTGATTTCTATAGATTCTACATGGAATGTTGCTATTCCACTAGCAACATTCCATGTAGAAGTCGGCCCTTGTAGATCACCAATGTGGCCGCGCAGGCTTCTGCTTCTGTGAGTCTGACGTCCTGCATGTACGTGCAGGACGTCAGACTCACAGAAACAGAAGCCTGCGCAGCCTTCTACATGGAATGTTGCTAGTGGAATAGCAACATTCCATCTAGAATCTCCAATAGTAGCAACATTCCATGTAGAATGTCCAATAGTAGCAACATTCCATGTAGAATCTCCAATAGTAGCAACATTCCATGTAGAATCTCCAATAGTATCTATTTTACTGTCATAGTAATGCTTGAATGTTTTCACTTATATACACTGTCAGCTAGCACATTTGCTTATTTCCGATCTGAGGAAGAAGGGCAACCTTCGAAAGCTAATCAAGAAAGGTATTAAGTTATGTCCAATAAAAAAGGTATCATCTTATTTTCTTTTCCATGTTTTATTTTGTTTGATTTCTATTGATACACAATATTCTAAATGAGGTCTTGCCAGAGTCTTATACAAGAACATCATCACCTTCTTTTTTTCCTACTTGCTATTCCTCTCCCTATGCACCCACGCATCCTAGCTTTTGTCATCGCCTTTTCTACCTCTTTGGTCATCTTAAGATCATTACATATGATCACACCCAGGTCCCACTCCTCTTTCGTACACAAAAGTTCTTCACCCCCTAAACTGTACCATTCCCTCTAGTTTTTTGCAGCCCAAATGCATGACCCTGCATTTTTGTAGCATTAAATCTAACCTGCCAAATTCCAGACCATACCTCTAGCTTTGCTAAGTCCTTCCTCGTGTTATCCACACCATCAGGGATATCTACCCTATTGCAGATTTTGGTATCATCCACAAAGAGGCAAACCTTACCAGACAGCCGTTCAGCAATATGTTAAAAAGAACCAATCTTGCAGCACACCACTGGTAACATTCTTTTCCTCAGGATGAGCTCCATTTACCGCTACCCTCTGTCACTTTCTGCTAACCAGTTCCTAACCCAGTCTTTCACTTTAGGGCCTATACCAAGGGCACTCAATTTATTAGTCTTTGCTGGGCTGACTTTGGAGGGTTATGTCATGGCTCACAATGTTAGAGCCATGGCTGCATGGGTAGCCCACTTGAAGTCAGCCTCCATTGAAGAGATTTGCAAGGCTGCAATGTGGTCTTCAGTCCACACATTCAGATCTCACTAATGCCTTGAGCAAGATACCTAATGCAACAGTCTGCTTGGGCAGTTGGTGTTGCAGAATCTGTTTGGGGTCTAGAATCCAACTCCACCCTCCTAGGCCCGTTTTGTCCTGTTCCATGCTGCACCCTCATCTGTTGTATATAGTTTCAGGTTAATCTGTGTTAAGTTCTCGCCATTGCGAGGCCCAATTGACCAATGTTTGTTGTTTTGGGATGAGCCTGGATGCTAGGGATTCCCCACCTGTGAGAATGGTAAGCCTGCTTATCCTCGGAGAAAGCGAAGATACTTACTGTAGCAGGTATTCTCCGAGGACAGCAGGCTTCACATTCTCACAATCCTGCCCACCTCCCCTTGGAATTTTTTTTTCTTCATATTTTATTTTGTATTTTGCTTTGTATTAAACTGAAAGGCTGCCTGCGCTGCAGGTAGGAAAGCACATATGCATTGGAGCGCTGCTTGTGCGCCAGAAAGCTCTTGTTCTTTCTATGACATTTTGCTGGCCCAGGCGACACGGGATGCGTATACCCCATAAGAATATGAAGCCTTCTGTCCTCTGAGAATACCTGCTACAGGTAAGTATCTTCACTTTTCCAGACGCCCCCTTTTCCCCATTTGTGTAGAGTTGTTTTTAATCCACAATAGAACACTACCTCCTATCCCATGACTCTCCAATTTCCTCTGGAGTCTTTCATGAGGTACTTTGTGAAACGCCTTCTGAAAATCCAGATACACAGTATCAACCGGCTCACCTTTATCCACATGTTTGTTCACCCCTTCAAAGAAATGTAGTAGATTGGTGAGACAAGATTTCCCTTCACTAAATCCATGTTGACTGTCTCATTAATCCATTCTTTTGAATATGCTCGTAATTTTGTTCTTAATAATAGTCTTCCCATTTTGCCACAGCACCAACATCAGACTCAACCGTCTATAATTTCCCGGATCTCCTCTGGAACCTTTTTTTTTTTTAATCAGCGTTACATTGGCCACCCTCCAATCTTCCAGTACCATGCTCGATTTAAGGATAAATTACATATTTCTAACAATAGCTCTGCAAGCTCATTTTCAGTTCTATCAGTACTCTGGGATGACTACCATCCGGTCTAGGAGATTTGCTACTCTTCCGTTTGTAGAACTGCCCCATTACATCCTGCAGGTGTACAGAGAATTCATTAAGTTTCTCCGACTCGTCAGCTTCGAATACCATGTCCGGCACCAGTATCCCACCCAAATCTTGCTCGGTGAAGACCGAAGCAAAGAATTCATTTAATCTCTCCGCTACGGCTTTGTCTTCCCTGATCGCCCCTTTTACCGCCTCGATCATCTAGCAGTCCAACCTTTTCTTTTGCCGGCTTCCTGCTTTTAATATACCTAAAAAAAAATGTTACTATGTGTTTTTGCCTCCAACGCAATCTTTTTTTCGAAGTCCCTCTTAGCCTTCCTTATCAGCGCTTTGCATTTGACTTGGCATTCCTTATGCTGTTTCTTATTATTTTCAGTCGGTTCCTTCTTCCATTTTCTGAAGGATTTTCTTCTAGCTCTAATAGCTTCCTTCACTTCACTTTTTAGCCATGCCGGCTGTCGTTTGGTCTTCCATCCTCCTTTTTTAATACGCGGAATATATTTGGCCTGGGCTTCCAGGATGGTGTTTTTGAACAACATCCATGTCTGATGTAAATTTTTGACCCTCGCAGTCGCTCCTCTAAGTTCCCCCCCCCCCCCCCCCCACTGTTCTCATTTTATCATACTCTCTTTTTTTAAAGTTAAACACTAATGTATTTGATTTCCTATGTATACTTCAAAGCTAATATCAAATCCGATCATCATATGATCACTGTTATCAAGCAGCCCAAGCACCATTACCTCCCGCACCAGATCATGCGCTCCACTAAGGGCTAGGTCTAGAATTTTTCCTTCTCTCGTCTGCTCCTGTACCAGCTGCTCCATAAAGCTGTCCTTGATTTCATCAAGGAATTTTATATCCCTAGCGTGCCCCGATATTACATTTACCCAGTCAGTATCTGGGTAATAGAAATCACCCATTATTTTTATTTTTGTTACATTTGTACCCCGCTCTTTCCCACTCATGGCAGGCTCAATGCGGCTTACATGGGGCAATGGAGGGTTAAGTGACTTGCCCAGAGTCCAAGGAGCTGCCTGTGCCAGGAATTGAACTCAGTTCCCCAGGACCAAAGTCCACCACCCTAACCATTAGGCCACTCCTCCACTCCAATTATTATTGTGTTGCCCAGTTTGTTTGCGTCAGAGTTCCCCCCAACCGTTACTCCCTTTTTTTTCAAATTTTTCTTTCACCTCAGCCGATTTCCTACCTAGCTCTGTCTGCTGGACTGCAGCTCGAGGGTGGTCTGACGACGCTTGACCGGTAGGCTCCTGACGGGCCTAAGGAGCTGGCGACAACCATTGCCCTGCACGCCTGGATCCATCTGGAGGCCCTGTCGTGAAGGTGGGCTTCTCCTTCAGACCGGAGTGGCGTGTCAGTCCACTGCTGCCCGGATTTGGGCTGTTCAGACTGGAGGGACGCATCGGTCTGCTGCTGCCAGGGATTTGGGCTTTTGGAAGTCGTTTGCCCTGCTCGCCCTGACCAGTTGCTGACTGTCCGTTGGCCCTTACTGTGTGGCATTGGCTGCCCTGGATAAGAGGGCCTGGCCGGTTTAAAACTCGAGGAGACGATTCGCTCTGCACTTACCTCTCTGTTTCAGACCAACCCACCAGTTTACCGCTTCTGATTGAATACACCAGCCTGTTCCCTGAACTGAATTCTTTCACTTCATTTCTCCTGCCTTCATTGAACAGTGCCAGCTGTTCCTGTATTGGAGGACCCATCTAGCTGTGACTTGAAGAGGAGGCGCGTCCAGTCCTGCTCCAATAAGCCTCCCCTAATTGTCCTGTCTAGTTTTTCCTTCCTGCCGTCATCCGTATCCTCTCAGCACCAAGCAAGACAAGTGTCTTTTGCCCTGCATAGGCCAGATTGCTGTAGCATTGGTTACCCCACCTTGAAGGACAGCACAGCTACCATGCCCCAAGACACGCTTGCACAGCTTTGAATTCAGGATTATTCTACTGTAGTCACTACCATGATTCTCTATTTTGTGACCCTCATCCGCCTTCCTCACGCACTGCAGTCCTGCCTGACTGCAGCTCCATACCTGTACTTATATCCAATCGGAAATTATCTAGCCTCTTCTCTCGTTGCCCCACAGATTCACTCCCTGGCCCTCCATTCAAGTGCTCTTCACCAGCACAGTTCTCCATGCAGCAGTACCCCCAGGCATCATTACCTCAAAACATCCCCTGCTCCAAGGGCCAAACCGGACCTATATCAAAACGTTAAGGGGGGCTACAGTAATGCTAGGTCCGTGATCAACAAGACCAAAACAGTCTCAACTGGCTCACCAATGACAAACTTGGCCTTCTTTTCATAACTGAAACATGGCTACGGGACTCTAAAGACCCCAATTCTCCTAGATCTTTGCCCCCCTAGTTCAAAATTATGCACTGGCCTAGACAAGGGAAAAGAGGTAGGGGACTAGCCTTGATTTACCACTCGGGCCTCATAGTTAACCCTATAGCTGAATCCATATCACCCCTCCTGGAAATCACTTCAGTAACGGTCCATAACAGATCTCTTCATGATTCTCTTTGTTGTATTCTGTTCTATAGGCCACCGAAGAACTGGGCGACATTCAAATACATTTCACGGGACTTTCTCCTCCAACTCCTGCACCAATTTCTCCAATGTCCTCATCCTGGATGACTGAACCTTCATTTAGAAGACCATCTCTCACTTAATGCTTGTCAGTGCCTGAATTTCCTCCAACTACTGGATCTTCAATACCCCGATATGCATCCGACGCACGTAAGGGCCACACCTTTAATCTCCTTACTTACAAGTTCCTCAATGATACCATCCTTTGTTTGGGGAATACTGCATGGTCAGCTGCTCCTTGGACAGACCACTACAAGCTGAACTTTTCGATTAATTGGTGGAAGACTGGTCAGCCATCCCTATACACAAGGGGAAGTCGACCTGGCCTCTTTTGGAAACACATTTATATGTGTGACTGGCAAGTAAACGCAGACTCCTTTGATTTCCTTACACATTGGGATAACAGATGCCTCTGCCTCTGCATTCTGGTAGACCTGGCTCCTTTGCACCTTAAATCCTCCCACCATCACACATCTAAAGCTTGGTTCACTCCTGACCTGAAAACATTAAAACTCCAACTCGAAGGCTAGAAAGAGCTTGGTTAAAGTCACAAAGTCACCACACCTTAACGGCTTGGAAACAAGCTCACCGCAAGTATAAATACGCCATCAAGCAAGCCAAAAGAACTTTCTTTCAGAAACGGTATTCTGCAGTTATAAAGGACGCTAGAAAGCTCTACCGACAACTGAACTCTCTCCTTGACACTTCCCGCTTACCTCTCCGACTGCCGGCATGCCGTCAGCGATTCAGCTAGCCAACTATTTTAAGGAAAAA